>NW_027424235.1:0-3651 GCF_036562045.2 Rhinolophus sinicus | reverse complement strand
ATGGTGGGCTATGCCCCTGCAACTAGAAACGGCAACTGGACCTGGAGCTGAGCTGTGCCCTCCACAACTAAGACTGAAAGGACAACAACTCGAAGCTGAATGGCACCCTCCACAACTAAGATTGAAAGGACAACAACTTGACTTGGAAAAGTCCCAGAAGTACACACTGTTCCCCAATAAAATCCTGTTCCCTTTCCCCATTCAAAAAAAAAAAAAAAAAAAAAAATGCTTTAGAAAATGGAGTAAGGTGATAAAAAGTAACCCAAAATCCCCAGAACTTACCTGAACGACAGCAGGGGTTTGGAGTGATCTAGTTCAGATCTGTCTACATGAATTCCCAGTGTGGAGTCTAATCGGTAGTAATTCAGGATACCTGCTTCGGCTCGGAAACCCTGAAATCCACAGGCAGCGGCTATTTGCTCTGAGAGGAAAGCCAGGTCAGAAGGGAAAGGTGTATAATGATCTGCTGAGTATTTCTTTAATAAAAGCAGGAAAAATAAGAAAAATAAACAATGATCTCAGGAAAACAGGAAAGTGTGGTATAAGATTAATTACCACTTAAAAATCATCTAACTCACAAGTAGTATTAACATAGCATGATTTATCCATCCATTTTATGAGGCATCCAGTAATCTAATAATGAGCCATTCAAAATACTGAGCACCTGTTATACGGCAGGCACTGCGCTATGCAGTGATCAATGAGACAAACTCCCCTGCAGGAGTCTACACGAAGCGATTACTACACCGCTCTCTAGTACACTTTAATCCCAAACGGGATACTTCTCTTAGGGTAAAAAGGCAACTCAAAACTGTCACTGCTAAGAGATGCCTAAGGAAACATAATGACTACATATCATGTGGCATCCTGGAACAGAAAAAGGACAGTTAAAGAAAATCTGACTGAGGTATGGACTTCACTATTATAACAATGCATTATTATTGGTTCACTAATGGAGACAAAGGTACCATACTAACGTAAGATGTTAACAGGGAGAACTTGGGGTGGGGTATAAGGGAACTCTCTGCACTACATTTCAACTTCTCTGTAAATCTAAAACTATCCTAAAATACAAAGTTTATTTAGAAAAGAAATAGGGCAACGCAAATACTATTGCCAGGTTGGTTTTGGACCCTTCAGCCTGCAGCATGGTTTAGTGCCAATTTCACTGGTCAAGCTGATGGAATGACAAGCTCAAAAGAGATCTGAATTAATACTGACTTATACCGTGGTCAAGGCAGGACCTTAAAATGGAAGTAATTTTCAGCATTTCCCTGAACAACCTCTATTTTTAGCACCTAAGAATCACAAATATATTTTTTCCTTAAAAAAAAATCAAAGGCCAGAACACTCACCCTCTGTACAAAATGTATACACTGCCCAAGACTGACAGGGCAGCAATCTCCTATGCAGACGAGTTGCTGTGAGAGCCTGTAGCAGCTGACATTCTCCCTTCGTCTTGGTACTCCCCTCTCACTTCTCCCTCTCAGTCAACCTCAAATCTGATTAGAAAACCCACTTTTGTCTCACATCTCCACTAGGGTCCTGATATAGTCTAGCCGGAGGAAGAGAGTCACAGCTCTGGAGAGAACGTATTTACTTTGGCTAGAATTGAGCTTTAACGTCAGGTTAAGGAAGACTCTTCTGAAAAGTCTTTGATGGATGGCCAAGCCTTTTTGGTTGGAATCTGTTTTATTTTTTTCTTCCCCTTTTCCTCAATTGTAAATGAGAGTTCTTATTTCATTTCTCAAAACTAAGGGTGTCGTCAGAGAACTTTAAGTTTTTTTTCTCTACCATTTTAAGTTTCAGTCTTTCAGAAGATCAAACCACCCAGAGCTGCTATTTTAGTACCACACTGCCTCTGCTGTAATGAAATAATTACCTTTTTGGGCTATCAACCCTATCCAAGCTGTCTGTGCACTACTTTTCTTTCTAGTTCTCTTTCACTTTTCTCTCATTACTCATTCAGCGTTTTTGATAATTTTCACTCCACATTTTTCTTAGTAAATGAGGCTAACTTTGAGGTCATTGGAAAATAACAATGTCAACAATAAAAACAATATAAAAAACAATAAGCTAACATTTATTGTGCTAATGCATTTAACTGCTCAGAAGAGGTAGGCACTGTTGTAATCACTACATAGGCATTACTCAATTAATTCTCACAACTGACTTCTAAGGTAGGCACTCTCCTTTTTGGAGGCAGAATTCAAATCCAGGCTGTCTAACCCATAGAAAATCTCACGGTCATTTCCCAAAAAACAGATGTGTAGTTTACCATTAAATCAGTATCACTGAAAATAAGAATTATATCATGAATATTTTTGAGTAACAGATCACTATTTTGAGCAGTTAATATATTTGTTAATAAACTTGGCTGACTGAAACTATAGAGGTTTTATTCATTTAATTATTTTTTTTAAACTATAGAGCTTTTAGAAAGTAACTTGCTAGAAGGAAGACAGTCTATACTAATGTTTTATTCAGTTTCCACTCAGTATTAGTCTTTTTATTTGGTGGCAAACATCTCATTGAGACAAAAGGCACTGCATTGCCAGCGATCAAGGAGGCATTTTCTGAAGCATAGAGGTCAGGAAAGAAGAGACTGTACCTCAAGAAAACATGGAACTTTGTGAACTGTAGGACATTCTTTCCCATCTCTCCTCTGCTCAGACCTTACACTATATAGCAGGCAAGTATCTAGATCTTGACAGTTCTTTGGTGAGTTAATGAGAACACCACAAGTATATGGAGCTTCTTTTACTTCAGGCAGGTATTATGCAGAAAATAAATGCTCAACGAACACTAAACAATAACGGAAATGAATGAAAATTATAACTGAGAACTGCTCTTGAGTGCAGTGAAGAAAAAAATCTGTTATCCCTGAAACCTACTTAGAGAAACACTGATGACTTCCGATGAAATAACATAACCAATGAAGAAGAAATTTTCTCTTGATAAATTATCCATGCCTCCTGAGATACTGTATCAAGAGGATTTTAAGAGGTAACAAATAAAAGAGATCCTCCCACAAGTAGATAATCTGATATTGTAAGCTTGGCCGGGAAGAAATCCCACTATGTGGGCACAAGCATAAAAATGGAGAACAATGGAATTAGCAAGAAAATTTGATACCTTACTGTCCCAGTTATAATGGTAGCCTAGGGTCACCCACCGTAGTTTCTCTAGTAAGCTTCGGGGTCTCCGTTTATTCATGTCTTTATACCTGCGAAGATTGGAGACAAATGAGGATTTATTCATCTCAAATGGCAGCAACAGCCCTTTCTATGGGTCCTGCAGCCTAAATTTGCTCTTCTATGATATAAGCTGCTAGCCAAGATCTCGATAGGGGAAATTAAAACAGATAAATGAGTTAACCAAGAATAAAGTAATACTAAAAACACATTAGCATTTCTAGTTTCTCGTCCTTGGTTCTAAATCCTCTGCTCAATGGGACCCATTTTAAATGGCAAGTCTCCAGCATCTCGATAACGATAAAACAAGAACAACAACAGAAATGTCTTTATCTGTCCATGTTAAATGGGACCAAGAGCACAATGGGCAACTGAAAGTTTGGCTAACAGAGCATGTTCAATTTAAAGGGAGGTATGATTAATCACAGTTATCACCATGTTTATAATGATGGCGGCT
>NW_027424234.1:0-4091 GCF_036562045.2 Rhinolophus sinicus | reverse complement strand
AAAGAAGAGAATTCTTAGGAACATTCTTTACAAGCATTTATATGAGCATATGTTTACATTTCTTAAGTACATACCTAGGAATTGTTGAGAAATAGGATAGCATAAGTGACTTCATAAGGAATGACAAAACTTTTTCCTAAGTGATTGTTTATGGTATGCTCCCAGCAGCACTATATAAGAATTTCAGGATCACCATATTCTTGCCAACATTTGGTGTTGTTTATCACTTTAATTTTTACTATTCTAGTGGTTGTGTAGTGATATCTCATTATGATTTTAATTTGCATTTTCCTGTTTCTTGTGTGTTTACTGTCTTGCATATATTATGATTTTATTAATTTATTTTCTGAGACACTCTATCTCATAGCAACAGGAATCATGCCTATTTTGTTCACTCATTTGTCCACACACTGAGGACTATGCTTTAGTAGTTATGTGTGGAATGACCAAGGGAAAGTTTAAAGTATGACTGCTAGAGGAATCGTTAGCTTTTCAAATGTACTTACTTTTGATACAAAGATCTCAGTCTCAAATCCCATTTCTGCCAACTTGCAAATGTGGAACATTAGGCAAGCCACTTAGGTTATTTCAGCTCAATCTCCTCATATTCCCAAGGAGGATAAAGTCCATAACTGACTTATTCTGTTGTTACAAGGAATAAATATAAAGTTCTTTGAACACTGACTGGGATTTATTTAGTTCATAATAAATGTTAGCTATTGTTTAAAACTGTACTTATATTTTCTATATATCCGGAGAGTTTTAAAAAATAAATATTAATTCTTATGGGAAAAGAATGACTGAATGAGAACTTAATTTTAGATATCTCCCTGGCCTCACCCAGGCCTAGAATTAAGTTTCTATGAAGTGAAAGTTTAGTTTTTATTTTCTCAGCTACCCCTGGATAGTGCGTGTACCACAGCTGTCAGTCTTGTTGCTGTTACTGCTGCCAGGATTCTCATTTTCCACTTATCAATATTCACAGTAGTTCTAACGTGGCCTTGGAGCATTTTCTCCTCCTTACTCTTTCTTGATAGCTATTGTTGATCCATCAGCTCAGTACACAATAATTCCTGCTACACCCCAATTTTACCACATTAGCTGCTTTATCAAATCACTACTATCTATGGGAGTACATGTAATGCAAAATAGCATAGAGAAGTACTTCACTGTCTTTCAAAAAATGTATGTTCTTTTCACTACTGCAAAATAGCTTACTCTTAAATACACTTATGCCTAAATTAAAATGTTTCGCTTCTGGCTATTAATGTCAGTTGTCTTGCTTTTCAAGGTTTTATTACCTTTTAATGAAGCAAAATGGATTCTTTAGGTTATCTTATATTAAAAAAATGCAAATGGGTGAGAAAACTGGGAGAAATTTAGAAGTCGAAAATCTGTGAACTTAATTACATTTTAGACATTTTCTTTCAATGCTTATGGCCCTAGCAAGCCCAGACTACTGTTTTCTTCAATAGTTCTTACTCATCCATCTGAATTGTTTCAATTCAAAAGCCTCCATTGTCAAATCTAGCTCTCAAACAGGGTAACTTTCATTCTCATCTTAGACGCAATCTGTTCAGCATTCAATTATCTATTTGGCTTTTCAAGTCAGTAGGAAGCATCATTAAGTTGCACTGAGAACTCAGCTGGATGCATGAAAGAAGTGCACACTAGATTGCCAACTTGAAGCTATAGAGGTGAGTTTTAATTTACTCTCCTGAGCTCAATGCAACAATCTTCATAGGTGACTAACAAGTATCCTATATACATAGACCCAGAGGATTCTATTCAGTGTGGTTACACTTGGTGAGCAAGTTGAACATCACAAATGCAATGTGACACTTGAATTATATTGAGAATAGAAAAGCCATGCTACTTTTGTCTAGCTCCTTCTGTAATTACAGTATATTAATATTAAAAACAAGCTTTCCTGAGTCCTGAATGACAGTTTTGAATTGCTTTGTCAGTTTTACGACTGCCTTTGGGGAGAAAATTTGCCAAGTTTCTCATTAAATCAGTTCAGTACTCCCACCTAATCTATTTACTTTTAATATATTACTGATTTGAGAATTGATATATTTCATTTACTTTCTCCTTGCCTTCCTCTTCTCTTTATTTTTATCTCTTCCTTTGCTTTTTCGGGGGATTCCTTGTGTATTTTGCTATTAGCTCATTATTTATACATTCTTTCACTATTGTTTTAATGTTTATGCTAGAAATTGCATAAAGAAAATTGGAAAATTCACAAATCTGTGGAGATTAAGCAACATGCTACTGAACAACAAATGGGTCAAAGAATAAACCAAACAGAAATAAAAAATACCAAGAAACAAATGAAAATGGAAGTACAACATACCAAAATTTATGGGACCCAGCAAAAACAGTTCTAGGAAGTTCATAGTAATTAATGTAACCACAAGAGACAAGACAATTCTCAAATAAACAACCTAACTTTACAGCTCAAGGTACTAGAAAATGAAGAGCAAACAAAGTCCACAATTAATAGAAGGAAGGAAATAACAAAGATTAGGGTAGAAATAAATGAAAGAGACTAAAAAGACAATAGAAAAGATCAATGAAAGTGCTGGTTCCTTGAAAAAGTAACAAAATTGATAAACCTTTAGCTAGACTCACCAAGAAAAATAGAGAGAAGTCTTAAATAAATGAAATCAGAAATGAAAGAGGATATATTACACCTGATACCACAGAAATACAAAGGATCACAAGAGTACTACAAACAATTGTACACCAACAAACTGGACAATAATGAAAATATAGAAAATCTGAACAGACCGATTACTAGTAAGGAAATTGAATCAGTAATTAAAAACCTCTCCCACCAAACTTAAGTCCAGGATCAGACGGCTTTACTGGTGAATTCTACCAAAAAATCAAAGAAGAATTAATACCAATCCTCCCCAAATTTTTTAAACAAAATAGAAGAGTAACTCTTCCAAACTCATTACCCTGGTACCAAAACCAGAGAAGGATACCACGAGAAAAGAAAATTATAGGCCAATATCCCTGATGAATATAGGTGAAAAAATCCTCAACAAAATACTAGCAAACTGAATTCAATAAATACATTAAACAGATCATACACTAGGATTAAGTGGGATTTATTCCAGGTATGCAAGGCTGGTTTAACATCCACAAATTAGTCAATGTGATATACCAGCTTAACAAAAATAAGGATAAAAAATTATGATCACCTCAATAAATGCAGAAAAAAAGCATTTGACAAAATTCAACATCCATTTATGATAAAAATTCTCAACAAAGTGAGTGTAGAGGGAACTCATGATGACATAATAAAGGCCATGTGTGACAAGCTGACAGCTAACACCATACTCTATGGTGAAATAATGAAAGCTTTTCCTCTAAGGACAAGAACAAGACAAAAATGCCTATTCTCACCTTTTCCATTCAATATAATAATGCAAGTCCTGGACACAGCAATTAGGCAGATTAAGAAATAAAAGTCACCTTAACTGCAAATGTCTCGATTTGAAAATGACATGATATTGCATATAGAAAACCCTAAAGCTACACACACACACACAAACACACACACCAACACACACTAGAACTAACCAAAGAATTCAATAAAGTTGAAGAATACAAAACTAAATTAAAGAATCAATTGCAGTTCTATACACTAATGACAAACCATATAAAAGGAAATTAAGAAAATAATCCCATTTACAATGACATCAAAATAAGTGAAATACTAGGAATAAACTTTGCCAAGGAGGTGAAAACTTGTACACTGAACACTATAAAAGATAAATCAAAGAAATTAAAGGAAGCACAAATAAATGGAAAGACATGCAGTGATCATGGATTGGAAGAATTAATGTTGTTAAAATGGCCATAATACTGAAAACAATCTACAGAGTCAATGCTGTTCACATTAAAATCTCAATGGCATTTGTTACAGAAATAGAAAAAAAAAGTCTAAAATTCGTATGAAACTGCAAAATACCCAGAAGAGTCAATGCAATCTTGAAAAAGAATAAAGCTAGAGGCAGCACACATCCTGATTTCAATATATTACAAAGCTACAATGATTAAAACAGTATGGTACTAAC
>NW_027424233.1:0-4295 GCF_036562045.2 Rhinolophus sinicus | reverse complement strand
CTCAGAAGCGGTTCAGTCAGGGAGGGCCTTAGAGGCCATGAGAGGCACTTGAAATTTTATGCTGGGTGAGATGAAAAATCCTTGGGGTTTTTTGATTGGAGAAGTGTCTATTTTAAAAGGATCACTCTGGCCACTGTGACAGCTGGGCGGGTCAGAAGTAGAAACAGAAAGACCTGGTAGGAGGTGAAAATCCAGGGGAAAGATGATCGTGACTAGAAATATGGCGATAGCTCTTGATGTACTGAAAAGCGGGGTACGGGGATCCTGGATATCTACTGAAGAAAAAGCCAACAGATTTGCTGATGGATGGCATCTGGAGTTGTGAGAGAAGCAGGAGGTCAGTACACTCACCCGTTCTACAGTGTGACAGACTTGGATGTTGTCCCACCAGCCAGGTTTCTTGGTTGCACGTGACAGAAACCCAATTCAAACTAGCTCAAGTTAAAAAAAACCAAAAAAAAACACAAAGAAAAACAAGCGTGAAACCGAACTGAAAAGAGCAGGAGCAATACTGGTGCCGGACACTCTTTTTCTCATTCCCTCTGTGGTCAGCTTCTTTCTCTCAGAATGATTTTCCCATGCAGTGGGAAGGAACATGGCTGAGGGCATTTACGAGCTAAGATTCAGAACCTGGAGAGGAAAGACATTTCTTGGTCTTGCCTAACTCAAAAAGCATTCTTGAAGGAGTCTTTCGGTTATCACAAAGGTATGACCTAAACCTCCAGGCCAGTTTCTGCCTGCCACCCTCAACCAAGAGCTACCTGACGTGCCCCAAGTTAAGTCACCTCTCTCTCCACCCCTACCCCGTTCAGAAGCTACAGACCTTCTGCCTGACACAATGTGAATTTGGGGTGGGGGGACTTCAGCTATTTGTGTAGGCCAAGTCAAAAAGAAGGGCAGCAGTAGGCATCAGCACTGGGGGAGACATGGCAGGCAATGAGTAAGGCCTAACAACTTAAAGCAACCCCGCTAACATTGGTAAGACCCTTTCTTGTTTTCAAAATCCTTTCATGGTTTGTTTGATCTGCACAATAGTCCCTGAAATTAAATAAGGTAAGAAATTAGCTGCTGCTTTCTCTTCACTCTCCTCTCCCCTCCCCTTCTCCCAATCGTCTAGAATAAAGGAAAGGTTAAGTCATCACTCAAGGTTGAAAGCCAGTTATGGCTGCTTCACATATGGATTCCTCAGTCTTAGTGCAGCTCCTAATTGCACAGAAAATCACTTTCCATCACCGATCTGTTCTCTAAAGGAGAATGCTGATATCTCTGTGGCTTTTCTGAAGAGGCTTCCCAGACTGTGCAGTTGCTTTCTTTGACAATCAAGCTGAAGAAACCCAAAACACCAAGCAGAAAAAAAGAGAAATCAGGCAGCTCTGAGGCTGAGCAATGCAAACAGTTGCACAGAAACATGAGGGGAGACTATTATAAAATATTTTGGACCCCAAACAGCACCATACCTGACAGGAGGGTAGACTATCCAGAGCAAAAGGCTCTGTAAAACAAACAACACACAGAAAACCAAAAACTACCCTCCAAAAAAACCTGCAATGAATGAGACTATATGGGAAGAAAGGCTGATCATTTTCTGATTTGGGGAGCCCCCATGCAGAGTTTGGTGCCCATGCATCTCTTTCAGAAGTCAAGGGCAATGCGCTGACCTAGTGAGACAAGTTATTTATGAAAACCAAACTTTTCATGATAAGACTTTGTGAAAATTCTCATTCAGTTTTGCTCCAAGCACTTTCAGCACTGACAGCAACGATAAGCACAGCTCTCTCAGCTTTGTTTTTCTAGTCCAGGCACATTGTATGTCTTTTTATATACCACATGCAGTTAACATCCCTCTTAGAAATGGCTGTACAGTCCATAGATTCTCAAAATGAAGCTCTAATATGTGTTCATGATTTTTCTCTTTTTTATAGCCATTGATTTCTTATCAGTTCAGCATTTATTTCTTTATTCACTCACATTTTCACTCCTTCCCTCTCACCTTCCTTAATTTTACTAAACATTCATGAGTGCCTACTATCTACAAGGCTCCAGGCTAGATAGGTCAGGGTCTTGTGAAGTACAGTCTAATAGTACAGTCTTATTATAATGGAGTGAATTCTGTGGTCAATGTTATTTACCTGGTAAATAGTCAAAACAGAAGCTTTGACATGAGTCCGACCTTTTAACAAAATATGGACACTTTTGTTAATTAAGTCAGTTAGTCAGACCACTTCTAGAGTCTTGCTCTCTCCTTCAGGCAGTCTTTTTTTAGTAGTTCTCATTTCCTCTCCAATTATGCGCACAATTAGCTTTGGGTCGAGCTTTATCCATTGCAAGCATTCTACCTAGACTTTACACGCTTGTAGGTTCGCATATGCTTTTATTGGCTGCTGACAAAGTCAGTCAATGAAAGAATATGTGTAGATGGCTTCTGATGCAGGTTTTACAACTTCATACTTTTTTCTTTGAAGGAGGTGATAATTGTTCCTGAGGTTTCATTTTAGAACAACAAATAATGACTTCGCTTGTGTCTTTCTTCTTTTACTTTCCCAAGGCAATCAGACTAATTTTCTAATCTCATTGCTGGTACATACAAGTTTTAAAAATATCTATTTGGAAGCTTTTTAAAAAATAAGATGGGGAATGGGGAAGTAGGGAGTGTTTTGATTGTAGACATTTTGGCTGAGGAAGTAGGGAAGAAAACTTAAATGATGACATTCTATGGCTCTCTCCTAATTAGGACTCATGACCTGACTTACTGAATCTTCTTCTCTTTTAGTTTAAAGAGCAATAATCCACTATTCTGACATCTATGTTGACTGTGAAGAAGTCACATAATTTTTTGGCTTATTTGAATTGTCTCTGAGCCCTCAAAAATGTTGTGTTTCATTTTCCCCACAGTGTAACTGGCAAATGAGTAGGAGTTTAAATGGCATCTCGTATCATTAGCCTGACTATCTAACTAGATCCATAGAATAAGCACTTAGAGCTTATTCTATATAAGTATAGATACTTTCAGGAGGTAAAAAAAAAATCCACAAACTTCATATTTAAGATAAAGTATTATTTCCTCTGTCTTAAGAAAAAGAAGTAAATTGCCTTGAAATGCTCTTATTATTTTAACCCAGAAAGGATACACACTACTGACCACTTCATGAAAATGGTGTTTATCATTAGGATTATTGCTCATTTCATATTTGGAACACGAACAGGAAACTGTGAAATAACACAACATCCTTAACATTATTTATTGTTGTGATAGTTTAATGTTATGACTCTGTGGCCCCATTTGCCCATCTTGCAATTATACCATGGGACAGGGCAGAATTTGTGTTTCTGATATATTGGCTCAGTTGACAGGTTTAAGCAACCTATCAATTTTAGCTTTATTAACTAGGCACAGAGCTTTTAGTGCACACTCAGTTACACTTAAAACTCTTTCTGCCATTGTTCTTTTCCTTTCCCCAATAACATTTATCTTGACCTCCCATATACAAAGTCAGACAATTGCGTTCGAGAACTCATCCTAGAAAAAGTGCTACATACCTCATTGCTGAATATCACTGCGGTCACCTTTGAAGTACTCCCCTTGGGAAGCTATGCACCAACACCAGTGCCTAGTCCACCCTTCAAAGCAATTTTGGAAGTCTTTTCCTGGAATGACCATCAGAGCTGTCTTCATATTACCCTTGATGTCCTGAATGTCATCAAAATGTCTTCCTTTCAAAATGTCCTTTATCTTCAGGTAAAAAAAGAAGTCATTGGGGGCCAGATCAGGTAAGTAGGGAGGGTGTTCCAATACAGTTATTTGTTTACTGGCTAAAAACTCCCTCACAGACAGTCCTGTGTGAGCTGGTGCATTGTCGTGATGCAAGAGCCATGAATTGTTGGTGAAAAGTTCAGGTTGTCTAACTTTTTCACAGAGCATTTTCAGCACTTCCAAATAGTAAACTTGGTTAACTGTTTGTCCAGTTGGTACAAAGTCATAACGAATAGTCCCTCTGATATCAAAAAAGGTGAGCAACATGGTTGCAACAAGTTCACGAACTTCATTATCAGACCTTGTAAATGTTATTGTGTAGCCCTGCTCCAACTGTTAACTGTAAGGAAAAGTGGTGTCTATTGAAAAGCACTGATATGTGGTATATAAACCAAAAACAACAAAAGAACAAGACAAACAAATGAGAAACAGAAACTCATAGACACAGACAATAGTTTAGTGGTTGCCAGAGGGTAACGGGGCGGGGTGGGGGTGGGAGATGAGGGTAAGGGGATCGAATATATGGTGATGGAAGGAGAACTGA
>NW_027424232.1:0-4375 GCF_036562045.2 Rhinolophus sinicus | reverse complement strand
GTTCTGTAGTTTAGTTGTAATTTTGATGTGGTTGTGAGATGCAAACACAGTATTTACCTACTACGCCATCTTGACTGGAAAATCAGTGTCTTCTCTCTTTTATTCTTTGTCAGTCTTGTTAGTAGTTTGTTAATTTTCTTTTACTGATTTTCTCAATTGTTTTTTAATTTTATCAATGTCTGCTTTTATATTTATTATTCGTTTCCTTCTGCTTGCTCTGAATTTATTTTACACTTCATTTCCTGGTTTCTTGAGGTGAGACTTCCTTGACCCATGAGTTATTTAGAAGCGTATTGTTCAGTTTCCAAATGTTCTGGGACTTTCCTGTTATCTTTCTATTATTTATTTCTAGTTTTATTTCATCATACTTGAACAACAAACTCAGTATGACTTCAATTCTTTTAAATTTAGTGAGAATTGTTTTATGACCCAGGATGTGATCAATCTTGGTACATGTTCCACAGACACTTGATAAGAATGTGTATTTTGCTGTTATTTTGCTGGTGGAGTATTCTATAAATGTTGATCAGATCCTGCTGGCTGTTAGTGATATTGGGTTCTTTTATATCCTTGCTGATTTTCTGTCTAGTTCTATCAATTGTTGAGAGAGGGGAGTTGAAGTACAACTATTATTGTGAATTTGTCTGTTTCTTCTTCTAGTTCTATCAGTTTTTATTTCACATATTTTGAAGCTCTGTTGTCTAGTGCATACGTATTTTGAAATATTATGTCTTTTTGGTGGACTGACTCTCTTATCATCATATAATAGCTATCTTTATCTTTCGTAATTTTCCTGCCCTGAAGTCCTTATGTGATATTACTATAGCCTCTTCTGCTTTCTTTTGATTAATATTTGTATGGTAAGTCTTTAAAAATTATTTTACATTCAACATTGTTTTTCATTATATTTGAAATGATCTTATTGTAGACATCAGGTAGTTAGGTCATGTTTTTAATACACTTTGCAAATCTCATCTTTCAATTAATGTAATTATTAATATGTTAGAGTTTGTAGGCCATTATATTTTTTGCTTTCTATGTGTTCCCTTTGTTTCCCATTTCTCTAGTTTCTTTTTTTCTGCCATCATGTGAGTTACTTGAATATTTTTGAAGAATCCTATTTTGATTTATCTATTGTTGACATAACAAATGTTCAAACCCATAGAGAATTTTTATAAGAGTTTATTTGAGCCAAACTGATGACATATGCCAGGGAGCAAGATCTCAAATGCACGAGAGAATAACAGTTTTGCAGTTTCTTTTATGCATTTAAAATTACGGAGGGAATGTAAGGAAGATTACATGGAAGAGGGAGAAAGCAAGTCCGGAACTGGCTTAAAGGATAGTTAATAAGATTATGTGCTCTTTTGAGTGTGGTTCTTTCAAAGGTGTGTTAACCTATATGCACAGAAACAATGGACAGGGCTTACTTAAGGCAAAGATAACTTTTTTACTAAAAAGTTATGTGCCTGGGGGGTGACTACCCTCCATGACCCACTCAGTTAGGAATTAATGATCAGGTCACCCTGTGAGGTTACTTTCCACAGAAACCCCTTTTTTCATCCCCACTAGTGTTTTTCATTCACTGTATTGAGAAATGATTGACATATAACATTGTGTAAGTATAAAGTGCATAAGTGTTGATTTGTAAATTTATATATTGCAAAATAATTACCATTTTTATTACCTACTTTAAAATTTTTGGTAAAATACACATAACATAAAATTTACCATTTTTAAGTATACAATTCAGTGGCATTAATTACATTCACAATGTTGTGCAACCATCACCACTATCCTTTCCAGAACTTTTCCATCCTCCCAAACATAAACTCCGTACTCCTTAAACAATAACTCCCCATTTCCCCCTTATCTATAATATTTTTTTCTTTTGTGATTAGCTTTTTAAATTTTTTTTTTATTAGTTTCAGGTGCACAAAACAATGTAATAGACATTTATCATTTATATCCCTCACACAGTGACAACCCCCCTCACCCCATCCACTATCCCTCTGACATTGCACACAGCCATTACATTTCCACGGTCACTATTCCTAATGCTGTACCCCGCTCCTTGTAACTATATATATGTATAAATTGTAGTTGACATTTATTATTGTTCAGCTTCAGCTTCAGGTGTACAGTGCAGTGATCAGGCATCTACATCTTCCCTGAGGTGGTCTCCCTAATGAGACAAGTGTCCATCGGATACCCTACAAAATCTTTACAATATTATTGTTTACATTCCCCAAATTGATTTTCGTAACCCTGTGGCAATCTTGTGGTTACTGACTGTGCTTTCTAATCCCCTTACCTTCCCTCTTATCCTCACCCCACTCCGATCCAGCAACCCTCAGATTTTCCTCTATGTCTTGGAGACTGTTTCTGATTAGTTCATTCATTTATTCTTTTCTTTAGATTCCACATATACATGAGATCATATGGTATTTGTCTTTCTCTGTCTGACTTATTTCACTTAACATAATGTTCTCTAGGTCCATCCATATTGTTGCAAATGGTAAGATTTCTTTCTTCTTTATGGCTGCGTAATACTCCATTGTATAAATGTACCACAGTTTCTTAATCCAGTCATCTACCAATGGGGATTTTGGTTGTTTCCATGTCTTGGCTATTGTGTACAGTGCTGCAATAAATATAGGGGTGCATAAATTTTTTAAATTAGAGTTTGGATTTATCCAGATGGATACCTAGGAGTGGAATTGCTGGATCATAAGGTAGTTCCATTTTCAGATTTTTGAGATACTTCCAAACTGTTTTCCATAGTGGCTGCACCAATCTGCAATCCCACCAACAGTGCACAAGCGTTCCCTTTACTCCACATCCTCGCCAACACTTGTTTGTTGATTTATTGATGATAGCCATTTTGACTGGGGTGAGGTGGTATCTCATTGTGGTTTTTATTTACATTTCTCTAATAGTTTGTTGAGGATTTTTGCATCTATGTTCATTAGAAATATCAGCCTGTAGTTTTCTTTTTTTGTAGTGTGTTTTTCTGATTTTGGGATCAGGGTGACAGTGTTTGTAGTATTTTTTTATTTTACCTTTTGTGTAGTTTTTTTTTTTTTTTTTTCAGTGCTTGCCCGAGGCATTACATTATATATACTATCACAGTCTACTGGTGTCATGATTTTACTAGTTCAAGTTAACCTCCATTTACATCTTTGTCCTTTCTGTTTGTCTTAACTACTGTGGATGACAAAGGGGTTCTAAGGTAAGTAACCTCACAGGGTGATGTGATCATTAATTCCTAGGTCATGGTGGGTAGTCACACCCCAGGCCTATAACTTCTTTATTAAAAGGCTTAACTTTGCTTTAAGCTAGTCCTGTCCATTGTTTCTGTTCATCTAGGTTAACACACCTTGGAACACATCTCTCTTCAGACCCCTCCTTCTAAAGTATGACCACCCTCAGAGATCATATAATCTTAACTATTTTATAATCTGATCCCTGCCTTGCTTTCTCCCACTTTCATATAATCTTCTTTCCATTCCCTTCTTAATTCCAAATGCATAAAAGAAGCTGTCATTTTCTTGGAAGCATTTATCTCAGTCTGTCGAGATCTTGATTCCCTGCATGTCCTCTGATTCAAATAAAGTTTTATAAATATTCTCTACAGGATTGGACATTCTTACATGAACATACTTACTTCTACATACATTTAAAACCACATCAAACATTATTATGGTTTTTATTTCCACTGTCAATTTAGTAGTTTAGAAAATTCAAGAGAAAGAAAGTCCATTGTATGTACTAATATTTTTGTGTTATTATAGTGTTATTTCTTTCTTCTCAATGTTCCAAGCTTCCTTCTTGTATTATTTTCTTTCTGCTGAGAAAACATTCTTTTGGGTAGGTCTACTGGTGACAAATTCTCTTAGTTTTCCTTCATTTGAGGATATCTTTATTTCCTTTTAATTATTAAAGAGTATTTTCATGGGACATAAGATACTGGATTGACAATCCTTTTCTTTTAGTTCTTGAAGTGTTACGCTACTTCCTTCTGGTTCCCCATCATTCAGGTGCTGTTATTCATATTTGTGTTCCCCTTTAAGTAATGAGTCATTTCTCTCTGGCTGCTTTCAAGATATTTTCTCTGTCTTTAGTGTTGTGTTTTTTTTTAACTTTTATTTATTTGTGTTTTTCCAGGACCCATCAGCTCCAAGTCAAGTCGTTGTTTCAATCTAGTTGTGGAGGGTGCAGCTCACAGTGGCCCATGTGGGGATTGATCTGGCTACCTTGTTGTTAAGAGCACTGCGCTCTAACCAACTGAGCTAACCGGCCGCTCCATCTTTAGTTTTTAGAAGTTTAATTGTCATATCTTGGAGTGGATTTTTTTAATTCATTTTATTTGAGA
>NW_027424231.1:0-4568 GCF_036562045.2 Rhinolophus sinicus | reverse complement strand
TACTATTACTCAAACTACATGGCTTTCTATGGGGAAAATTATTTGCTCTGGTGTCCTGAGAACTCAAGGATCTACAAAGGTCTTCGGATATACTCGTGTATCTTTGCATTTTACCTGAATTTCTTCATCTTCACTGCTTTCCTTTAATTTATTATCTGTATTTAATTGGTGTTTGAACTGCCTCTAGCAATGTAATAAACTTTAACTTAGAATTCTAGGTGAAATTCTTTTTCATAGTTTTATATTAAAAACTTTACATGGGTTAAATGAGATTCAAATGACATGATTTGCAACAGAAAGCAAAGAGACTATAACCAGAGTTTGTCTAAAGATCCAGTTCTATGCAAGAGGCTATGAAAGGGTCTCAGAGAATTTAAACTTGTCTTTGGCAAGGACACTTCTCACGTGATGGAACACCCTGCACTTTTCCAAATATCTTGAAGAAATTTAACGCTGCAAACCTTGTCTTTATGGCATCTTATTTGAGAACAGGGCAAATTATCAAACAGATGTTTCCATAAACCCAAATTTAGAATGTTACTGGGCCCTGAGAATCCATTCCCTTAAGACAGGGAAAAATTGGCCACGTTTTTCATCCTTAGGCATCATCAGCTCAAAAGCTAAGTTGAATTAAGAAATGGCAACAAGAAACATGGTGACATGGCAAATATACCAGCAGCGTTTATCACAAACTGTGTATTTGTGAGAAAACTAGCAGTTCAGCTCCCAAATAATGCAAAGCAAGTAAAATATTCATAAATGTTAACCTAAGCCAAACAATCTATATTTGGCTAGATTAAGAAACTGTATAATTAACTACATTTCTCCTCTGGCCCACAGATAAAAAGATTACTGCAAATTTTGAGAGGCTTTGCACTCAGGTCAATCTACATGGATCCAAAAGTTAAACAAATACACGAACAGTCTGCCCTTTTACAATCCCAACCTCCTCACTCCCCATTCCACCCACCCCACCCCAAATTATTCTTAGGTAGGTCAGCTTTTAATCAGAACAAATGATTCTTTAAGCTACTCTATGAGTTTTCATATAGATTAATGTTTACACCTGGTATTCTCAGTTTATTTTTAGCTTTTCCAATGATTTTCTCACATAAGCAATGCCACTGAGGTGCTTTTGCCAATGTTGATGAGACTGTCAGCCATGTCGTTTCGTGTAAGAGTCAGCCAAAACCTGTCCTACGACGCTCCAAGCAAATCAACAGATTCACCGTCTGTTATTAAGGCAATAGTCATTTTATTATTATTAAGGCAATAAGAATTTAAAAACAAGTTCCTCTATTTAAAAAAATGTTTGATTACCCTCAGTTTTGACCTTCCCTTTCCTTTATATTTAGCTGAAACCAGGCTATGAAATAGAAAGTGATTAAGGGTAGAGATAAACACAATGTACTTCTATAACATTTTTCTTATTAAAAAATAAAAACCACCACAAGAAAAAAGAAGTGGAAAATGATATTAGTCCCATGGTATCTGGTATTTCCATATCAGCATACATGTTTGTTGGGCTGATTTAGCCAAATATTAGGAACCCAAATGTTAAGAAGTGGGGAGACTGGGTCTTAAAAATACTAAGGATAATTTCCATCTGCTTAAATGTAACTATTCGAACACTGTTATGACATCAGCTTATAAATACGGTATCTATTATAAATATAAATGAATAGAAATACTGCATCCATGCACAGTAGGAGACATTCAGTAAATACTAGTGGAATTAAATTAATAATAATATTCAAAAGTTCAACCTTAGGTGAAAACTCAGTACAAATAAAAATGGGAATTTCCATGATTATTACTGTTGACTGTATTTTTATAAAGGGTATTCAAGGCATAAAGCTGATTCAAGGCATCGACAAAGAGAGACAGCGAAATAACACTGACAGTAAGAAGAGTGTGGGCTCTTCTTTCCTTTGTTGCATAAAGGAAAGATGTAAGAAATTTAAACTGGGGAGAGAGAAAGAGAGATAAAAGAGAGAGAGAGAATTTTAATGACAATGAAAATGTATTGACAATAAAAAAATGGCCTCAAATGCGGCTGCCTTCTGATTTCAATCTGTTAATTTTCTACAATATTCTGTGTCATTCAAAGACTATCAGATAAGAGCACATTTGATCTGTGGGATCTTCCCAGAAGATGCAAAGTATCCACAACAGCTCACGTGATGATGACTGAATGATCAGAATTCCTCATTAGCATAACATGCCACACTCATTAGAGCAGCAGGGTAAAGTCATGGTTCACTTTGCTCAGGTCTCTTTCTGTTTCTTTCACAAATAGATGAGTTTACAAAGTCTTCGACAATTGTGTTACCTGGGTGGTGCCATCGCTCACATGTGTACCCTTTAGGATGAAACAATGTGTGCCTAGAGGTGCCCATTGCCACTCATGACCCGCTGGCGGAGGCTGTAGCAGAAGGGCATTGAATCAATATCGGGAATAAAATATATACACAATGCTCCTTGATGCTTATCACTGGGTAGGCAGGTATGGAATGTGGACTGAGGTATTCTAGGGGGGAATAAAAGACATCTTTAATTTCTTCCTCTTCATCCTTCAAGTCTCAGAATTGGTGCTATGACCCTCCTGTTGGGGTGAAGACTCCCTCCTTGTTCTCCGTAGCCCTGTATGGTTCCCTCATGCAGTCAGAGCACTTCTCACTTTGCCTCCTTCGGTAGACATGCAAGTTCCATGGGGACAAGGGCTTGGGCTTTTTAAAAAATCATAACATTCTTAAGACCTTGTACAAGGCCAGGTTCATATTAGGAACTCAGAAAATGTTTACTGAGTTGATGAAGAGACCAAACTAGCAAATTATATTCTTCCATCTTCTTTCATGGGTGGAGATTACAGTGCAATTTGCTACACGTTGCTAAAGATAAAAATATTAAGAGTCAGTCAAGTTGGAGAGATGTTGTACAACCCATCACAGAAGTCCTCCCAAGAGGTAGCAGTTGAGTTGGGTTATGAAAGACGAGCAAACGGGCGAGAGGGAGACAGACTACTAGGCAGGGGTCTGGAGAAAACACATCTTGTTCAAAAGCTTACCAATTGTTATGTGCTGTGCATTGCAGAGGAGAAAAGAAATAACTCTCATTAATAAAAGGAAAGAAGCCATGATGCTCACATGACTAGACTGCCCTCGGGGCTCCCTGAGTGCTGGGACTGGATCCCAGCCTTCCCAGCCGGCCCCCCACCCCTCTCACGAATGTGAGATGGTCTCTCTCACATCCTTTGCTCTCCTCCCGGTCTGATTTGGAATTTGTTCCTTAAGCAGTCACAAATCATTATGCAGAAGAAATTTAGCAATCAACTATATCCCAAAGTCTCATAGGATAACTAAACTATATTTTTATAACATAATGTAGAATGTGGAATTAACATAGAATTCATTACCTTCATCCTTATTTTTATTTCATAAAAACAAGTTTTTGATATCTACTCTAGAATGGGCTTTGGCTATTATTTAAAAGTTGATGTTGTCTCTCTTTTGCTCTACCAAAAATTTCTTTAAAAAAGACAGAAAGAACATTTATGAACAACCAGAAGGAACTACCGATCAAACCAAGTGTTTCCAATCCTATTAACAGGACAAGTTGACTTAATTCCAAAGAGTTACCCCTTCTGACTACATGAATTTTCATGTGTTAAGAATTCAAGTAATTTCACTGGGCAGATGGGAGACAACGATATGAAAGCTAAGAAGAAACAAGACTCGTCTGTACTATTTGGAATGCTAGGAATAAGTGATCTCGCCTGAAGAAGGAAGTTTAAAAATGGTAAATTTATGAACCATGGATCCAGCAGGGAGTTTTAAGCTCAGGTGAGTTATTTAATCTATTTGAATATGAATTTCTTCAACTGTAAAGTGGAAATCATATTTATTTTGATCATAAATCATATTTATTATTAAGGGTCCTCACTTTCCACAGACATGCAAAACACCTCGGCTCAAATGGCATGTAAGAGACCCAGTTCAGTGCCAGCTGCAGACGCTCTCAGAAGTCACAGCAAAGCCCTCATTTATTACACTGACGACGTGCACACCTCACATACTGCTGTGATGCACCCCTCTTTCTGCTGGTCTACCCTTCAGGCTAGCACAGCATCTGGTTGTTACTAAGTTGTTACTAAGTTGGCTGAAAGCCCTGGAAATCGCTGTGAAAAGGGGTGTTGCTCACCGTTTGGTCCCAACCACCCATCAATGCCCTGAAGAGATTAGAAGAGAAGGAAGGCCTCAAAGGACTCAGAGCTGTGGTCACAGCCTGGCAGTGGCTGTCAGTCACTCATGGGTGGGGGTGTGGGGGGCGCGTTCTTTGCCCCCAGTCCTGGCTCTGCTCTCTGCGTTATGCTGCTTGGACACACATCAAGCCTTACTTAGTTCCTTGTTCAGCTGCACAGCACGAAGGGCTCCACACCAGGCCTGAGCTGTGCTCCAGGGGACAGAGCACAGACACGGCCCCTGCCACAGACCCATAATGCCTCTCACAGGTGGCTCCCACCACAGAAACACATTGCAATGCTTCAGATTTCTCAGTTCCTCCAGCAG
>NW_027424230.1:0-4658 GCF_036562045.2 Rhinolophus sinicus | reverse complement strand
ACTTCTCACTGATTTCATTTTGATAATAGTCATTAGAAGTTTCCAGATGTTTAGTTCTCCCTTCTGTCAATTATGGTAATTTACATTTCTCAGACTTTATTTTATTGAACTTTTAAATTATTTACATAAAATTATTTATACCTTCTTACGTTTTTTTCTCTTTGCTACATTTGCAATAAAAAGTCTCCTTTTCAGTTTTTGATATAGATTTATTTATGCACTCTATTTATATTTACGGACACTTTTACCATTTCAGCAAGCAACCCACCAGGCAAGTTTTATCGCTTACGTTTTGTGTAATTCTGAAGCCTAATACTTTTTCCTATTTCTATGCCTTGCAACATCCAAGGTGCTTTTAGTTTTGCTTTGTTTTTACCATTTTGTCACAGTAGGTTACTCTGTCTGATTCTAGGATTCTCCAAGCTTATGAATATTGTCTTTTAAGGGCCATTGCTCCTCTGACGGTCAAAAATATAATTTTCCTCCCATTTTTCTAAATTCTTCTGGCTGGGCTATAATAAAATTAACATAAGACAGATTAATAGGAGAAAATGTACAAAATTGTTGATGTATGTGTGAGGGTGCCATAAGAATATGAGACCTCATTGAGAATGCTTTGGGCTCTTGAAACTATTCAAGGAGAAAAGGGGCAGGGATCTGGAATTTAGGCAATTTATAGGTAGATGAGGAAGACCAAACATGTGGTAAACAAATTCTTGCTGGGCCACCCAGAAAAAAATGGGACACAGTGGCTATAATTCCCAATTTGCTAGATTTCTCCCAGTCTGCCACATTTAGTTTATTTTATGATGCTAAGGTGATGTTCCCTTCCCTTAAGAGGGTTTTCTACCTGAATCTGTTTAGGCAGGTAAGAAGGAGAGTCCAAGATCCTTTCAGAGTCTTTTGTTTCTTAATAACAGCTTAAAATCAATGTCCCAAAAAGCACATACATATTGGGATGGAAAAAACTTTGGTCCCCTTTGTTCCTTTGTATCTACATTTTTCGCAATAGAAGAATTGCACTCAACAGAGTTTTGAACTGAAACTGTTTCAAGTTTGTGCTTCTTCGCAACAGCTGCTATATCTGCAGCTTTGTATACATGATGTTAAAACAAGATTCCTGCCTGAAATTTCTATCAGGCCCCAGAGTACCGTGCACTTGGTGCCAGATAAACGCACTTTCTAAAACAAGATGCTAGGTCATCTTTTCTGGAGTTAAGTTAATAGAACATGAAATAGCTTCATTTCAGTAAAATCAAATCTTACTAACCTACATAAGCTTAGAAAATAATTTTAATATTTCTTCCTTTACCAATATCGTGCTTTTGAGAGTTAGACTTAAAGAATATATATTTAAGATATTTTTTTTATTTCCACTATTTCCCATCATGGAAGCTGGAAATATTTCAAATGCATTGTTTTAAATAATAACAATAAATTTAAAATAATAAAATAATAATAAAATTAATCAATTAAAATATGAGAAACAATAATAACATATTGACTTAAGGCTAAAAGAACTAAATAGCCTTATAGTGTTCATTTCTAGAGTCATATTTTTACAGTATACCTTCATAAAACAAAATAAAAAACAATAATGAGAGAGACAGAGAGGGAAAGAGAGAGAGAAGAAGGGGGGGTAAGGCTTTTTTGATCCAGTTGGTGAAGGTAAACTCTTTCCTAGGATTTGGATAAGTGTCCAACCCTCATCCTACATAAATCTCTGTGTTTCAGTAAGTATATGGTCACTATACTCAACTCAGCTTACATTTGACTCTAGAAATCACCAAGTTAGATTAAAGAACTTTTTAAAGTGCTATCTCTGACACAGGTGCATATACTTATAGAGCTATGACAAATTTTCAGCTCTAAACATTATATGATTGGATTGTAAAAGATGATCTCATGGCAACCCGGGCAGACATTATAGCTTTCCAGCTGCTCTTGCCTCTAGGTGTGGCCATGTGCATATGGCATACTATGAGCAGAAGTATATGTATGTTACCTGTGGGTCTGGGCCAGAGAGCTTTGAGCACGTTCTCCATCAGTCACTCTTTCCCATCTTACTGTCTGGATATCAGATGTGGCAACACTCAATCTTTGACCTTGCAGATGTGTACAATACCTCAGTGTGTGCAGAACAACAGAATGGAAGGAACCTCAATCCCTGAATGACTCTGTGGAACCTAGAGTGGTGGGACTGCAATATGTCTTCTAAGCTACAGCACCAGTGTCCTGAATGATCTGTATCGCCAGTGTTCTTAATTTATTCTCTTCTCCTCCTGCCACCAGAGAAATGGATTCAAACATGGCTCTGAGCATGCCTAGTAACCTTCAAAGTCTCTAGCTGAATGTGGAACACAGCCCATGAACTATGTCCCAATTGATCTAATTTTATTTTCACTGGCTGCATTGGACTTCGCTCATTTTTGGGATCTAGTCCCTACTTCTCTGTATTTGTCATTCCCTTTGTTTGCTTTAAAATACCTTTGTCCAATCATTCTTACTTCAAAAGTAAGTCATTCTTAATGATCCAACAGAAATGGGACCTCCTCTTTGAAGCCATCTATAATCCTTCCTAACATGATTTACTGCTGCTTTTGTAGAGACTAAGAACTTTATTTGTAACATCATATTAACACCCATCATTTCTTGCTTTATTTGATAATATTTGACACCAACAAGGTATAGATTGTCCAAAGGTGAGAACCTTGCTTTGTTCATCTTTAAATATGCAAAGGTAATGGGCTTCAAAATTGTATTACATGTAGCAGTAAAATGTACCACCAAGTGTTGCAGGAAAACAATAGCATTGCTCAATTTAAAAAATTCCAAGGATAGACAATTTATAAAAATTGACCAATTAATATCACACAATCAGAATATATTTTAACTCTGAAAACAGGAAGTTGAGGCTATAAACTCATTTTAAAAGATAAACATTCTAATACAAATACGACTGGTAGATTTACATTGCATACTAAAGGAATGAAGCATTTCAATTTTTCAATTTTCAATGTATTTTCTGATATTGTATTCAACATAACAGCTTTCTTGGAACAAGTTTGTCATTTTAGTAATCTATTTTTGATAACACTATAAAAATGAACCTCTATAATCTAGCTATTGGTATGTAGTTTTTAACATATTGACAAAGAGCCTGAATCACACAAACACACTGGTGAAAGTGGAATTAACACTTTTAATTTTTTGAGACCAACTAGAATATTCTAGGCAGAGGTAACTAGGCAATGCAACCACTCCAAATTATTCAAGAACACAGCTCTTGGGCATGCCGAGGGCAAAAGATGTAGCAAAAGACTAATTTGATTATGCAACTTTTGGTCTATAGTTAATACAGTGAAATGCTTTAAAATTACATATTTTTTCCTGAGTTAATGCCATACTAAAATTCAAATATGAAGGGAAAAGCTTAATAGAAGATAAAACCAGAAAACTGAGGGAAAATATTTGTGGCATTTGTCAGTTTTAAAAAATGTGTTTATGGTTATGATTTGTTTGACATTTTGAATATTCACTTTCGAATTTGTATTTTTACATCATTTCACTTAAAGGAAACAGTCAAAATATATACATGCCAGTCCTCCATTATCCCCCATAGATCCACCACAAAAAAACAAGTGGAAGTATATGCTACAAAATAATAACCATTATCTCTAGACTGTAAAATTAGGAGTTTTAACAGTCACTTATTGTTACTGAGAAAGGACTTGTGTTAATAACAAAAGTACTTAAAGTGAGAGAGAGGAATGAAATAGCCTACGCAAAAAATGAAAACAGCAAAAAAAGCCAGCTGCCTCCCAAAAAAGCACCCCTGAGAGACAGGCTGCTGAGCTTTCAGCTGCTGTGTCTGGCTCACAGTCAGCCTGCGGCTCTGGGGTCACTGTGGGGCCTGGTACCTAAGTGAACTGAGGAGGAGGAGGGACCAGCCTGGGATTCCGAAGCCGGGTGTGGGGGAGCCATGGATCCTCCACCCCGTTTCGCGGCCCGTCCCCCCCTCCGCCCCCGCCCCCGCACTGGGGCCTGTAGTCTCGGTTAAAAGAAGATTAAAAACCCTAAACATAAAGCCACGGAAATGCATGTCCTTTCGATTTCGGTTCTCCACAACCCAACCCATGATAGCTTGGCTATAACCCCCCCGCATGATTTTCAGCTGCTAAAGAGACTAGTCGGTGTCCGGAGGAGCCAGACGCAGGAGGAGCAGAGCAGAGGCAGCAAGGACAGCTGAGAAAGTTGTGCCCTCCCTGCAGCACGGAGACAAGTAAGCTCACTCCTAAACTCGGCCTTCCTTGCACATGCTCCTTAAATAACAACAACAGCAGCAACAACAACAACACGTGCCCAAGCGCACATCCCACTCTGGGGGCTCAGGCTCAGCTCTGGCAGGCGGGAGGCGGCCGGCAGAGGGCGGCGACCCGATGGTGTTTGTCAAGCCGCGTGCTTGGCTCCAGGCAGCTCAGCGACTGGGTTTTGATCCGAAGGGGCTGGGAGTTGACAGCGGCACAAGGTGTCCCTGGGGCGCGGCTCCTCCTCAGGCACCCACCCAGGGCTGCACAAAGATCCCTGCGTGGGAGAAGGAGGAGCACATCCTACACTGTCTGCTTGAAGGGGCTGGAGTCCATTCTCGGAGGGACCAA
>NW_027424229.1:0-4685 GCF_036562045.2 Rhinolophus sinicus | reverse complement strand
AAATATAAAGGACACATACTACATAAGATAACCCAGCAAGAACTAAGAACCTAGGGGATCTACCTAACACATCAAAGCAAACACAGAGAGTCAGCCAGAATGCGGAAACAAAGAAACATGTCCCAAATAAAAGAACAGAAGAAACCTCCAGAATTGGAACCAAATGAAATAGAGGAAACCAACCTATCAGACACAGAATTCAGAACACTGATGATAAGAATGTTTAAGGAGCTTAGAGATGACATAAAGAAGGATAGAGAAATCATAATAAACAACCAGTTATAAATAAAGAACACAATTACTGAAATAAAGAACTAACTTGAAGGAATTACCAGCAGGTTAGATGAAGCAGAGGATCGAATCAGTGACTTAGAAGACAATTTAGCAGAGATCACACTAATGGAACAACAAAAAGATAAAGAAAAAACAATGAAGATGGTTTAAGAGACCTCTGGGATAACATCAAGCGCAACAACATGCACACCATAGGAATACCAGAAAGTAAAGACAGGGAGAAAGGGATCGAGAACATATTTGAAGTAATAATGACTGAAAACTTCCATAACCTGGTGAAGGAAAGCCCAGGAAGTGCAAAGCGTTCCAACCAGGATAAACCCAAACAGGTCCACACCAAGACACATTGTAGTTATAATGGGAAAGGTTAAAGACAAAGACAGAATCCTAAAAACAGCAAGAGAAAGACAGAGGGTTACATACAAGAGAACTCCTATAAAGCTATCAAATGATTTTTCTACAGAAACATTGCAGTCTAGGAAGGAGTGGCAGGAGATACTCAAAGTGATGGAAAACAAAGGCCTACAACTTAGATTGCTTTATCGAGCAAGGCTATCATTTAAAATTGAAGGAGAGGTAAAGAGCTTCCCAGAAAAGAATAAGCTAAAGGAATTTATTACCACCAAGCCAGCATTGCAAGAAATACTAAAAGGACTTCTGTAAGCAGAAGAAAGATGAAAACAATCTAACTACAAATAATAGAATGGCAATAACTATGTACCTATCAATAATCACTTTAAATGTAAATGGATTAAATGCTCCAATCAAGAGACATAGGGTGGCTGAGTGGATAAGAAAGCAAGACCCTTGCATATGCTGTATACAAGAGACTCACCTCAGATCAAAAGACACACACAGGCTGAAAGTGAAGGGTTGGAGTAAGATATTTCAGGCAAATGGAAATGAGGAAAAAGCTGGAGTTGCAATACTTATATCTGACAAAATAGACTTTAAAATGAAGAACATATTAAAAGACAAAGATGGGCACTATATAATAATAAAGGGATTGATCCGACAAGAGGACATAACCCTAGTAAACATCTATGCACCCAACATAGGAGCACCTAAATATATAAAACAGATATTGACTGACATAAAGACAGAGATCAACAGTAACACTATCATAGTAGGGGACTTCAACACACCTCTGACAACAAGGGACAGGTCTTCCAGACAGAAAATCAATATGGAAATAACAGCCTTAAATGACACATTGGACCACTTGGATTTAATCGATATTTTCAGAGCATTTCACCCCAAAGCTGCAGAATACACGTTCTTCTCAAGTGCACATGGAACATTTTCCAAGATAGACCACATGTTAGGCCATAAAACAAGTCTTGATAAACTTAAGAAAATTGAATTCATACCAGTTGTCTTCTCTGACCACAGTGCTATGAAATTAGAAATGAACTACAGGGAAAAACTGGAAGACACACAATTCATGGAGGCTGAATAACATGTTACTAAATAATGAATGGGTCAACCAGGAGATCAAGGAAGAAATCAAAAGATATCTGAGACAAATGAAATGAAAACACGATGACCCAAAATCCATGGGATGCAGTAAAAGCAGTCCAAAGAGGGAAATTCATAGCATTGTAGGCCTAAGCAGAGAAACAATAAAAGTCACTCACTAATCAACAGTTTATCTTCACACTTAAGGGATCTGGAAAAGAACAGCAAAATAAGCCCAAAGGAGTACAAGGAAGGAGATAATAAAGATCAGAGGAAATAAATGAAATAGAACCAGAAAACAATACAAAAGATCAATGAATCCAAGAGTTGGTTTTTAGAGAAGATAAACAAAATTGACAAACCTTTAGCCAGACTCATTAAAAAAAAGAGAGAGAGGACCCAAATTAATAAAATCAGAAATGAAAGAGGAGAAGTGACAACAGACACCACAGAAATACAAAAAATTTAAGGAAATTAGTATGAGCAACTGTATAGCAACAAATTTGACAATCTGGAAGAAATGGACAATTTTCTAGAAGCATACAACCTTCCAAGGCTAACTCAAGAAGAAACAGAAAACCTGAACAGACTGATTACCACCAGGGAAATTGAATCAGTAATCAACAATCTCCCAACAAACAAAAGCCCTGGACCAGATGGCTTTACAGGTGAATTTTACAAAACATTCAAAAAAGAATTATCACCTATTCTCCTTAAGGTATTCCAAAAAATCCAGGAGGAATGCTCCCAAACACTTTTACGAGGCCACTATCACCCTGATCCCAAAATCAGACAAAGACACACAAAAAAGAAAACTACAGGCCGATATCTCTAATGAACATAGATGCAAAAATCCTCAACAAAATATTAGCTAACAGAATTCAGCAATACATTAAAAAGATCATACACCATGATCAAGTGGGATTCATCCTGGTATGCAAGCATATTTCAACATCCAAATCAATAATGTGATACTCCACATTAACAAAATGAAAAATAAAAATCACATGATCATATCAATAGATGCAGAAAATCATTTGACAAAATCCAACAGCCATTTATGATAAAAACACTTAAGAAAGTGGGAATAGAGGGATCATATCTCAACATAATAAAGGCCATATATGATAAACCCACAGCTACATCATACTTAATGGGGAAAAGCTAAAACCATTCCCTTAAGATCAGGAACAAGGCAACGTTGTCCACTTTCTCCACTTCATTCAACATAGTGCTGGAAGTTCTAGCCACAGCAATCAGACAAGCATCCAAATTGGTAAGGAGGAAGTAAAATTGTCATTATATGCAGATGACATGATACTATATATAGAGGACCCTAAAGACTCCACCAAGAAACTATTAGAGCTGATAGATGAATTTAATAAAGTAGCAGGATACAAAATTAATATTCAGAGATCAGTTGCATTTGTATATACCAATAATAAAACAGCAGAAGGAGAAATTAAAAAACAATCCCATTTACAATTGCTTCAAAGACTATAAAATACCTGGGAATAAATTTAACCAAAGAAGTAAAAGATCTGTACTCAGAAAATTATAAGACACTGAAGAAAGAAATGAAAGAAGATACAAATAGATGGAAATATATACCATGTTCATAGATAGGAAGAATCAATATAGTTAAAATATCCATACTGCCTAAGGCAATATACATATTCAACGCAATTCCTATCAAACTACCAAGGACATATAATCTTAAAGTTTATATGGAACTATAAAACACCCTGGATAGCTTCTGCAATCTTGAGAAATAAGAACAAAGTGGAGGTATAACATACCTGACATCAAATTATACTACAAGGCTACAGTAATCAAAACAGCATGGTACTGGCATAAAACAGACACATAGATCAATGGAACAGAATAGAGAGTCCAGAAATAAATCCATGCCTATATGGCCATTTAATCTACGACAATGGAAGCAAGAATTTACGGGGTAAAGACAGTCTATTCAATAAATGGTGCTGGGAAACCTGGACAGACACATGCAAAAAATGAAGCTGGACCACCTCCTTACACCATATACAAAAAATAAATTCAAAATGGCTTAAAGACTTAAATGTAAGATCTGAAACCATAAAATTCCTAGAAGAAAATATAGGAAGAAACTTTACAGACATTACCGAGTAAGATTTTACTGATATATCCCCTCATGCGAGGGAAGTAAGAGAAAAAAATAAACATGTGGGAACCCATCAAAATAAAAAGTTTTTTCACAGCAAAGGAAACCATCAATAAAACAAAAAGAGATCCTACTGAATGGGAAAAGATATTTGCCAATGATATATCTGATAAGGGGTTAATATCATAAATTTATAAAAAAAACTCACTCAACTCAACTCCAAAAAAACAAACAACCGAATTAAAAAATGGGCAGAGGACATGAAGAGACATTTTTCTAATAAGGACCTACAGATGGCAAATAGACATATGAAAAAATGCTCAATCTCACTAAGCATCAGAGAAATGCAAATAAAAACCATAATGAGATACTACCTCACCCCTGTCAAAATTGCTATCTTCAATAAATCAACAAACAACAAGTGCTGGTGAGGATGTGAGAAAAGGGAACCTTGTGCACTGTTGGTGGGATTGCAGATTGGTGCAGCCACTATGGAAAACAGTATGGAGGTATCTCAAAAATCTGAAAATGGAACTACCTTATGATCCAGCAATTCCACTCTAGGTATCTATCCGAGAAATCCAAAACTCTAATTCAAAAATTTATGCACCCCTATGTTTATTGCAGCACTATACACAATAGCCAATACATGGAAACAGCTGAAATGCCCATTGGTAGATGACTGGATTAAGAAACGGTGGTACATTTATACAATGGAGTATTACGCAGCCATAAAGAAGAAAGAAATCTTGCCATTTGCAACAACATGGATGGACCTAGAGAACATTAT
>NW_027424228.1:0-4810 GCF_036562045.2 Rhinolophus sinicus | reverse complement strand
GTGTTAGAAAATTCCTCAGCTTTGTATGTCTGAAAGTCTTTATTCCTCCTTCATATCTAAAGGATATCTTTGCTGGATATATATTCTGGCTCATATTTCTCTCTTCAATAGTTTGAATATTTGATTCCACTCCTCCTGGCTTGTAGAGTTTCTGCTGAAAATCTGATTAATCTAATGGGCTTCCTTTGTAGGTTACTGTCTTCTTTTCCTGGCTGCCTTGAGGATTCTTTTCTTGTCGTAATTTTAGGCTTCAATACAATGTGCCTTGGAGAAGGCCTGTTGGGATTGAGGTAATTAGGTGTTCTATTTGCTTCTTGGATTTGAGATCCAGTTCTTCCACAAATTTGGGAAGTTCTCATCCACTATTTGTTTGAATATACCTCTGTTCCTTCTTTTTCTTCTTTCTGGTATGCCCATTATTCTTATATTTCTTTCTGATGGAGTCAGAAAGTTCTTGTAGAGTTCTTTCATTTCTTTAAGTCTCAAGTCTCTTTCTTCCATCTGTGCCATTTCCAGATTTCTATCTTTGATGTCACTGATTCTTTCCTCCATCTGGTCAACTCTTATACCTAAGCTTTTCATTCTTAATTTCTTCTATTGAGTTCTTAATTTCCAGAAATTCTATTTGGTTCTTTTTAAAATTTCAATCTTTCAAAAATTCATTTTGTTCTTTGATTGTGTTTCTGAGTTCATTAAACTGCCTGTCTGTGTTTTTCTTGCATCTTGAGTTTTTCAGAACTGCAATCTTGAATTTTCTGTCATTTAAGTCACATATTTCTGTATCTTTAAATTCATTTTCTGGAGATTTTCATTTTCTTCTGAGCTGCCTTGTTGCCTTGGTTATTCATGGCAATTACTGATTATTATTTCTTCCTAGACATCTACAGGAGTTCTGCAACAGGTTGATAGGAAGAGGTCTTTTTTGTTTCCAGTAGGTGTTGGTAGAATGTTTTATTTTTTCTCAACTGCAGCTTTTATTCTCTCACACTGTAGTGTTATTTTTTCTCTGCACTATTCCAGCTTCTCACACAATGGGGGATTCCTGAAGGTGGGGCTTCTCTGTTATCAGTTCGCTGTCTCAGGGCACATGGGGGATGAGAGCTTTGAAGTTCCAAAGCTCTTCCTGCAATTCAGTGTGTTTCAGCAGTTCTGTTTACTCCTGCAGGGATCCCCAGATAGGTGGGGCAGGGGTGGGTTGTGAGAGGTGGCCCTGAGCAATGGCAGACCACCACCACAGCCAGTCCTGCTTCCACAGCTCTCTCCCTTTCCAGAACTAGTTGGGTTGAATCTGTGTATGTCCACAGTTCTCAGAACTGCAAATATTCTGTTCTTTGATCTGACACTGCTACTGTTCTGCTTCTAGCACTGGGCAGGTGAGGGTGGGGAAGGTTTGGCTAGGTGGCCTATGCCTTCCATGCCTCTTCTTCTCAGCAGGGCTTAAACCACCATTTTCAGCCTTCTTTCCTCAGTCTTTGCTCTGAGGTCTCTGCCTGAGTGTTGGGTTCAGCTATATATGCTCATCCCTCAGGCAGGAGCTTAGCAGTCCAATTCTTCCCTCTCCCAGCTGTTGTCTACAGAATGCAGGAGCTGGAAGATCTGTCTCTGTCCTCGCCCATGGCTCTCCACACTTCCCTTTCTCTCCTCCCCTCACCCAATCCCACCTTAGGTTTCAGTTGCATCTCTTAGTCTGCCTGTCTGCTGTGCAGAGAGTCCTGGAGTTATATCAATTTGTTGTAATTCCAGGAGATTTCACAGGCTCACCTCACGATATTTCATGATGTTGTCCATATTACAATTTTTATAGTTTTTCCATTCAAATGTATCACATTTTTTGTCATTTTTTTTGTTTTTTTTATTATGTATACATACATATAAAACATATGAGTATGCACACATATGCATATATGAAAATTAAATTACACAATTATAGCAAATTAAGAACTATTATCCTGTTTAAACATTTCAAGAATTCAAGAACAGGGTGTATGCAGATTTTTAAATACACAAAACTGTAAAACATTTAATCATCAGTGACAGTAAATCAGTATCTTCCTCAGCATACATTCATTTCATTATGTCATTTTATTGCATTTACAGATGTTGCATTTTTTTACAATTGTGAAGATCACCAGCAGAGTTATGATCATTTATTGTGGTGGTCAGTCAACTGACAATATCTCTGTGATATGCTATTTGAAATTTATTGTACTGTAATAGAAAAATTATTCATGTAGCAAGGAAGTCAATTTAACTGAGTGATATTTTTTTTTTTTCTATTTGAATCATTTTTAACATCTTAGATCAAAGAATATTAATGAGAATAAAATAATTTTTAATTGTTAAAATAACATGAATATTCATACTTTTCTAGTAATGTCAAAAAACATTGTTTTAGTGATTATCCAGTGAATGTTTGTTTTAATTCATGCAACAAGACAGACTATTGTTATTGTTTTCAATCTGGCTCAAATATTTGTGAAAATATAAACTCATTTAATTCAGCATAAGGATCTCCATGTTTTTTTTTTTTTTTTTAAATTAAATTTATAGTGACAATTGTTAGTAAAATTACATAGATTTCAGGTACAATTCTGTATTACATCATCTATAAATCCCATTGTGTGTCATCACCCAGAGTCAGTTCTTTCCATCACCATATATTCGATCCCCTTACCTCACCTCCACCCCACTTACCCTCCGGTAACCACTAAACTATTGTCTGTGTCTATGAGTTTTTGTTTCTTTGTTTGTTTTGTTCTTTTGTTGTTTTTTGGTTTATATACCACATATCAGTGAAATCACATGGTTCTCTGCTTTTTCTGTCTGACTTGTTTCGCTTCAGCATTACTCTCAAGATCCATCCATGTTGTCACAAATGTTCCTATATCATCTTTTCTCACTGAATAGTATTCCATTGTGTATATGTACCACAACTTCTTTATCCATTCATCTATCGAAGGACATTTTGGTTGTTTCCATGTCTTGGCCACTAAACAAAGCTGCAATGAACATTGAGCACACGTCTTTATCTCTAAATGTTTTCAGATTTTTTGGGTAGATACCCAGGAGAGGGATTGCTGGGTCATATGGCAATTCTATTCACAATTTTTTGAGGAACCTCCACAGTGCCTTCCATAACGGCTGCACCAGTCTGCATTCCCACCAACAGTGTACGAGGGTTCCTTTTTCTCCACAGCCTCCAACACTTGTTACTTTGTCTTGTTGATGATAGCCATTCTGACTGGGGTGAGGTGATATCTCATTGTGGTTTTGATTTCTCTGATGATTAGTGATGTTGAGCATTTTTTCATATGTCTATTTGCCATTTGTATGTCCTCTTGGAGAAATGTCTCTTCAAGTCCTCTGCCCATTTTTCAATTGGGTTGTTTGTTTTTTGTTGTTGAGTTGCATGAGTTCCTTGTATATTCTGGATACTAGCCCCTTATCGGAGGCACTGTTTGCAAAAATCTTCTCCCATTCAGTTGGTGGCCTTTATTTTGTCAATGGTTTCTTTTGCTGTGCAGAAGCTTTTAAGTTTCATATAGTCCCATTCGTTTATTTTAGCTTTTACTTCCATTGCCTTTGGAGTCAAGTTCATAAATGCTCTTTGAACCCAAGGTCCATAAGTTTAGTACCTATGTTTTCTTCTATGCAGTTTATTGTGTCAGGTCTTATGCTTAAGTCTTTGATCCATTTTGAATTAACTTTGGTACATGGTGACAAATAGCAGTCCAGTTTCATTCTTTTGCACGTGGCTATCAATTCTCCCAGCACCATTTATTGAAGAGGCTGTCTTTGCTCCATTGTATGTTTTAGCTTCTTTGTCAAAAATTATCTGTCCATATTTATGTGGTTTTATTTCTGGGTTCTCAATTCTATTCCATTGGTCTATGTGTCTGTTTTCTGCCAATACCATGCTGTTTTGATTATTGTAGCCCTGTAGTACAAGCCAAAGTCAGGAAGTGTGATACCTCCATTATTGTTCTTTTTTCTTAAGATTGCTTTGGCTATTCAGGGTCTTTTGTGGTTCCAAACAAATCTGATGATCTTTTGTTCTATTTCTTTAAAATATGCCATTGGGATTTTGATGGGGATTGCATTGAATCTGTATATTGCTTTGGGTAATATGGCCATTTTAACTATGTTGAGTCTTCCAATCCATGAGCACGCAATGTCTTTCCATTTCTTTGTGTCTTCTTCAATTTCTTTCAAAAATGTCTTAAGTTTTCAGCATATAGGTCCTTCAAATCTTTGGTTAAGTTTATTCCTAGGTATTTTATTCTTTTTGCTGCAATTGCAAAAGGAATTGTTTTTATTTCTTTTTCTGAGATTTCATTGTTAGTATATAGGAAGGCAATGGACTTTTGTGCGTTGATTTTGTAGCGGCAACTTTACTGTATTAGTTGATTGTTTCTAATAGCTTTTTGGTGGAGTCTTTAGGGTTTTCTATATATAGCATCATGTCATCTGCAAAAGTGATAATTTAACTTCTTCATTCCCAATTTGGATGCCTTTTATTTCTTTCTCTTGCCTGATTGCTCTGGCAAGGACTTTAACACTATGTTGAAAAGCAGAGGTGATAGGGACATCCTGTCGTGTTCCTGAACGTAGAGCAAAGGGCTTCAGTTTTCTCCATTAATTATGAGATTAGCAGAGGGCTTGTCATATATGGCCTTTATTATGTTAAGGTATTTTCCTTCTATACCCATTTTATTAAGTGTTTTAATCATAAATGGATGTTGTATCTTGTCAAATGCTTTTCTGCATCAATTGATATAATCATATGATTTTTGTCCTTTATTTTGTTTAT
>NW_027424227.1:0-4815 GCF_036562045.2 Rhinolophus sinicus | reverse complement strand
ACTCTGCTTCCCTCAATTCCATGAGTTAGCAAAATGAGCAAATGAATGGCTTTTATTAAAAGAGGTGATTTTCCTAAGGAAGAGGTGCTAACTCAGGGAAAACAGAAGTAGAGAACAGTGCTTATATACAAAAATAAGAGTAAAAATCATTGTGGATGGAAGAATTGGCATGGGATAAGGAATGTAGTTGTGCGAGACTGAAAGACGTTTGTGGCTGGAGGTAGCAGAGGAGTAAAACTAATGCAGAGGAGAGCCAGTTTGGTTAAGTGGAGAGAAAGAGGCAGAAACCTGAGCAGCTGGCTGCAAGAACTGAAGCACAGCAAATGGGCCATGTGTAGGTAGAGTTAGTATTCATTTTACATCAGGTATTGTCAAGCCTGCTCTATGATGAGCAGGACAATAAGTATTTTAGGATTTGTGAATCATATACAGCTTTATTATTACAGCATGAAAGCAGTCAAGAACAATTCATAAATAAGTGAGCAGGCCATGTTCCAATAAAACTTTATTCTTTGGATACTGTAATTTGAATCCCATATATTTAAAAAATGTAATATTATTCTTTTTATTTTTGTTCAACTATTTATAAATATGAAAACCATGTCTAACTTGTAGGGAATTAGAAAAACAAGTGGTGGATTATATTTGATCCAAATTCCCTGCCAGGTATATGCATATGTATATTTCTAAATAATTTGTTCCCTCCTATATAGTTTATGTACATATTACTGCATATGTAAACATCTCTCTTAAAAGGGGTGTTGCTTTCAGTAGGAAAAAAGTAACTTAGTAGTAATATTTCTTAAGAGTTTAATTATCAGCTTGATTAAAAAGGAAAAAAATTCTGTCCTAATAGTTATAAATGACACTTATCCATGGTAACCTTTTTAAGTGACTGAATGAAAGATGATTTTTCAGAGACGTCAGTGTAGTTTCAACTGAACAATAAGAGCAAAAGGGGAAATAAAATGTTCATATTTAAACATACTGGAGAACTAGCCCAATAATTTCAGTCACAGCCTCAAGGTATTTATTTTTCTATCCTAAAATAAATGTGCCATGTAAACGTTGACTTTGTTTTTTGTTTTGTTTTGTTTGTTTGTTTGCATGAAGTGGGATAAGATCCTTCTATAAACTGTATTTGAGAATACAGCATCTATTTAAATAGTGTTTTTAAGTAACAGCATGTTTTAAATTTTGAAATTGTTATATTCCCAACAAAATAGAAATATATCCTCCCACCCAAATAGAAATATCTTTCACAATTTTATATTCTGTGCATTTTAAATGTTTGGGCCCATAGGTTATACACCATTTCCTCACAGGAGGTCACTAGGAGACAGACTAGTCAAGGGGTTTGAAAAGACATAGGCTCAACTCTATGGTCTCCAATAACTCCTTGGGCTTTCCTGGTGAGACAATAGGGTGACATAGTGCAAGTTGAGGACACAATCTAGGTAAGGTCACCAAGTTATTTGACATCAAACAAAAGTGACAACAATCAAAATTATTGAAGAAGTACAATGCACTAGACACTTAACAAAGCATTTTACAAATATTTCCTCTTGTTGGCAATGATCCTAATGATAGATATTATCACTCATCATTTTAAGAATAGTCAGTAGCAGTGCTGGGATTTGAACCAAAGTTTGCATCTACAAGTATACAATGTTTCGAAAGGTCCTGAGCTTCAGGAAAACAAGACTGCTGGTTTCTGAAGGAGAGAACAAACAAAGTGGTTGGAAGGGTCATGCTAAATGGAGTTAGTGGTCCAAAGTCTGTGTGCCTGATGCTTCAAAAGGCTAAAACAAAAAGGTCAGAGTTTGGAGAAAGTAAGGATTTATTGATCAAGAAGTTGCCAATCGAAAAGATGAGAGACCTAATCCTCAAATTCATATTCCCAAAGTGCAGAGTTCAGACTTCTTTTATGTCATGAGAAGGGGAAATGGGAGGGGCGAGAGGTGACTGAATACCTCAGACATCTGGGTACCAGCAGGGATCCAAGGAAGATGGTTTTGATTGTTGTGAGTCCAGTCAAGAGGTTCCTGAAAATCTTTGATAAGCAATCATCATTCCGAGCGGCACTTCTCTTATCTCCTTAGGAAATGCGTCTTCTGGTAAGAGGCTGTTTTTGTAACACTCAAACTGCAAGCAGATTCCTTTAAAGATTTACATGTCTATGTGCAAGACTAAGCAGAAGCTATTAGCCTGGAGGCCATGGGAACCAAGCAGGCTTGAACAAGATGGAGTCAGAGAGGCCGAGCATTTCACTCTGTTACAGTAAGATTATGGATTTAGGTAAAAGTAATCAAACCCAGCCCCAAAACACTAATGTGGACCTTAGGAGAAGTTACCTATCTCTGTGGAATGGAGATAAAAATACCTCAGATGAAGAGTGGTTATGAATATTTGTTTAAAACTGTATGTAAAACACATAAAACATTGTCAGATGTTTTGTATGTTTTTCCAAAATTATATTTTCAATAACAATAAGGAGATAACACAAAGACTAGAGAGAAAAAATTTGAGAAGTAATTCTCTACTAATGAACTCACCATTTTTTGAGAATTCAAGTAAATGTCATCATTAGCTGCACAGAGCCTCAAATATAATACTGAATGACAGAAATTAGACATGCAGAAATTAATATTATTGACATTGAATGACAGAAACCAGACATATAGATGTTTCATTTAACAAAAATAATTAAAAGAAAAACTATAGCTGTAGAAATAAGGAAGCTATTTAACTATGAGGAGGATGGAGAATTAGAATTAGGGAAAGAAACAAAAAGAGCTTATGGAGTGTTGGTAAAGTTCTATTTCTTGATCTGAGTGTTGGTTACATGGGTGTTTGCCTTGTAGTCATTCACTGATGCACACTTTTTTTTCCCCCTTTTGTATATGTCTATTTAATTAGAATATGTATTAAAGACAAAAACATAGATAAAAAACTACAAATCATAAAAATGCCAGAAAATAGCCCACCAAATACACAGTTAGTTAATGACATTAATTAGAACAGGCATTTTTTTTTATTAATTATATTTATTGAGGTAACGTTTGTTAATTACATGATATGTTTCAGATGTATAATATTATAATTCAATAACTGTATATTCTTGTGTGTTTACAACCTAAAGTCTGGTTTCCTTCTATTACTATATTTTTGACACTCTTTACCCAATTTGCCTTCTTCCCACCCCCTTATCCCTCTGGTAACCACCATTATGTTGTCTGTATCTATGAGTTTGTTTTTCCTTGTTGTGTTAATTTGTTTGCTACTTTTTGTTTTATGTTCCCTATGAGAGAAATCATGTTTTTTGTCCTTTTCCATCTGACATTTTACTTAGCCTAATACTCTCAAAATCCATGCATGTTGTTGCAAATGGCAATATTTCATCCTTTCTATGGGTGAGTACTATTTCATTAAACTACATCTTCTTTATCTAGTCATCCATTGCTGATGGACACTTAGATTGTTTCCATGTCATGGCTATTACAAATGATGCTGCAATGAACATAGGGACACATATATCTTTATAAATTTGTGCTTTTATAGCTTTGGGGTAAATATCTAGAAGAGGGATTGCTGAATCTTATGGTAGTTCTATTCTTAATTTTGTAAGGAATGATCGTACTATTTTCCATAGTGGCTGCACCAAGTTACATTCCTACCAAAAGAGTATGAGCGTTCTCATTTCTCTATATCCTTTCCAACATTCATTTATTTTAGGTAATAGTCATTCTAACAGGTGTGAAGTGACATTTCATTGTTGTTTTGATTTGCATTACCTTAATTGCTAGTGATGTCAAACATTTTTTCATATGTTTGTCGGCTATCTGCATGTCTTCCTTGAAAAAATATCTATTCAGGTCCTCTGCCCATTATTTAATTGGATTGTTTGTTTCTTTGTTGTTGAGCTGTATGAGTTCTTCATGTATTTTGGTTTTTAGCCTTTTATTGGTAGTAGCATTTGCAAATATTTTCTCCCACTTGGCTGGTTGACTTGTTATGTTGATGGTTTTTTTTATTGTGCAGAAGCTTTTTAGTGTGATATACTCCCACTCATTTTTTTTTTGCTTTTGTTTCCCTTGCCTTTGGAGTTAAATTCACAAATCTCCTCTGAGATAAATGTCCAGAAGCTTAGTGCCTATGTTTTCTCTATGCATTTTATTGTTTCAGGTCTTATATTCAAATCTTTAATCCATTTTGAGTTCATTTTTGTGTATGGTGTAAGACAGTGGTCTATCTTTATTCTTTTGCATATAGCTTTCCAGTTTTCCCAACACCATTTATTGAACAGACTTTCTTTTAACTACTGTATATTCTTTGCTCTGTTGTTGAAAGTTACTTACCCATGTATCTGTGGGTTTATTGCTGGGCTCTCAATTCTGTTCCATTTGTCTGTGTGTCTGGTTTTCTGCCAATACCATATTGTTTTGATTACCATAGCTTGGTAGTATAGTTTGAAGTTGAGGAGTGTGATACCGCCAGCTCTGTTCTCTTTTCTCAGGATTGCTTTTGCAAATTGGATTCTTTTGTGCCTTCATTAAAATCTGAGGTTTTCTTGTTCTACTTCTCGAAAAAAATGCCATTGGGATTTTGATATGGATTACATTGAATCTGTAGATTGTTTTAGGTAATATGGACATTATAACAATTCTTCCAGTCCATGAATATGGACTGTCTTTCAATTATTTTGTGACTTCTTCAGTTTCTTCTAACAATCTCTTCTGGTTTTCAGTGTACAGGTAATTCACCTCCTTTGTTAAGTTTATTCCTAGATGTTTTATTCTTTTTGTTGTCATTGTA
>NW_027424226.1:0-4845 GCF_036562045.2 Rhinolophus sinicus | reverse complement strand
TATACCAAGATGGAGAAAAGGTGACCCAGATATCTGAGTATTTAAAACTTCATTTTTTTTCTGTATGTAATCACAGTCTAAAGGAGGGCTGGGGGAAACCATAAGTGTGCGAGAGTCTCTCTCTCTCTCTCTCTCTCTCTCTCTCTCTCTCTCTCTCAATAAGAATATGAAGGTCTTATGTTCTACAGCATGAACAACTCTAGTCTAATATGCTTAAAGGAATTCTAAACATATGTAAGGCTTTCATTTCAATGCCTTTCTTCTCAGACAGCAAACGTAATGTACAGGTACGTATTCTGAGCCTCCTCCTGCCGTATGTCTGGATTAAGTACAATTATCTCACCTCATACAAATTAGACATATAGGACTAAAGGCTACATATGGTATTCAGGTCTTTTACAGTTAGATTTTTCAGGTCATCCCATCAAAAATGAGAGGTACCGGTATTTTTTTCCTCCAGTTGTATTTCCTCCAGGCCTATTTCTTTCTGTTACTATGCCAAACTGTGAACATAAACAATAACTAACTCATGCCATCTATGCCTTCACTTCCTTCACCACCCAAGTCTAACCCACCACCCTGGCCTCACCACCGGTCAGATTTAAAACTTTTTATCTATACAGAGGTAAGATAATTCAACAAGTAACAGTTTGACTTCTTCTTTTCCCACTGTAATCTCTGGGAGGCTAAGTAGCATGTCTAATTATTCCTGAGTATTTTAAGCACCTAAAAACATACTTGTCAAATACACTATCATAAAGATTAAGAACATAAGTGCAAAGCATAAGGGTAACCAGAAGCATAATTTCATTTTATTTTATCCATGTGGAATCAAATCTAGTCATCCTAAAGATTAATGCACATTTACTGATAATATAAGGCTATAAAAATAGCAACCAATTCATTATGGGTATATACCAGATTAAAGCTTTTTGTCATTGTGCTTCGAAAACCTTAATCACGTGAGAAAATAATTCTGGTATAATACTGAGAATAATTTTAATGAAATTAAGTTAATTTCTCCAACAACCAGTAATAAACATAATTTTGCAAAATTTAATCATTATTTTTCTTCCAAAGAAAACTCTGTGTATTTAGATCTCCAAAACCATTTATGCGACCAGACGTTTCTCTCTTTCCCAGATTCCTAAGAGAGAGGTTTCAGGTAGGAAGAGTCTATTATACTAACGTACAATAACAGAGAAGGTAATGTGGGGCTGGCTCATGGACTGAAGAGCTCCAAGAAGAATGGAGAGGTGAGTTCTGAAAGAGATTCTGAAGACCTTATGCAACTAACAAATCCATGTTCCCCATAAGCCCTTCCAAATGGTGGGATGTGCATTCTCACAGCAATTTAAAGTTATTATATTTCCAAGACTTTTCTTTTTACTTTTGTATAGAGTCCTAATCCTCTGGTTATATCCACCAGCTACTCTAACCTTAACCTTAACTTTTCAATGCCATCTATCAAACTCACAAGAACTTCAGCACTTGAGTCATATCTCCTTCCTCGTGTGTGCCACCATCCTGCTGGCATCCATATGGACAATCCACCCAGAATCCTGGTGTCCAAGGTCCTCAACTTTATCAGCTCTACTGACATTCTTCTACTCTACCTCATTCACTTCTTACACCACTCACAAAATGTGACTCAAAACGGATCACAGACTAAACGTAAAACACAAAACAATAAAACTCCCAGAAGATAACTGAGGAGAAAATCTACATGGCCATAGGCATGGCAATGGTCTTTAAAGCACAACACCATAAGCACTGTGCATGAAAGAAATAAATGATAAATTGGACTTCATTAAACTTCTGTTCTGTGAGAGACAATACCAAGAATGAGAAGACAAACTACAAGCTGGGAAAAAATATTTGCAAACATACATCTGATAAAAAAACGGTTATCCAAAATATACAAAGAAGTCTTTGAACTCAACAATAAGAAAATAAACAACCGGATTTTAAAAATGAGCAAAAGACCTGAACACCTCACCAAGACATACAGGTTGCAAGTGAGCACATTAAGAAATCCTCAACATCATGTGTCATTAAGGAAATGCAAATTTAAATGACAATGAGATACCACTACACACCTGTTAGAATAGACAAAACCCAAAACACTGACATGGAATAATAGAAACTCTCACACATTGCTGGTGGAGGAATGCAAAACGGTACAGCCACTTTGGAAGACAGTTTGGCAGTTTCTTACAAAACTAAACATATTCTTACCATAAGACCCAGCAATCACACTCCTTGGTATTTACCCAAAGGAGTTGAAAACTTATGTCTATACAAAAACCTACATGTGGATATTTACAGCAGCTTTATTCAGAATTGCCAAAACTTGAAAGCATCCAACATGTCCTTCAGTAGGTAAATGGAAAAATAAACTGTGGTACATTCAGACAACAGAATATTATTCAGTGCTAAAAAGAAATGAGCTATCAAACCATGAAAAGACATGGAGAAACTTAAGTGCATAATACTAAGTGAAAGAGGCCAATATGAAAAGGCTACATTACTGCATGATTCCAACTATACGACTTTCTGGAAAAGGCAAAACTTTAAAAAGACAGTAAAAATATCAGTGGTTGCCAAGGGTTAGGGAAGAAGCAGGAATGACAGGCAGAACACAGAGGATTTTTAGGTCAGTGAAACTACTCTATATAATACTGTACTGGGGGGTCCATGTCATTACATATTTATCAAAACCCATAGAACATACAACACCATGAATGAACCCTAATGTAAATGATGGGCTTTGGGTGAATATAATATGTCAATGTGGGTTCATCAATGTGAACAAATGTACCATTCTGGTGCAAGGTGCTGCCAGTTAGGGACACAGTGCACATGGGTGGTAGGGGGTGTACGGGAACTCTCCACACTTTCTGGTCAATTTCGTTGTGAACCTAAAACTGCTCTAAAAAATGGAAGGAAGAAAGGAAGGGAGGGAGGGAGGAAGTGAGTGAGTGGCAAGCTATCAAGCCACAAAAAAGACATGAAGGAACTTTAAATGCATATTGCTAAGTGGAAGAAACCAATATAAAAAGGTTATATACTATATAAGTTTAACTATATGATATTCAGGAAAGGACAAAATTATGGAAACAATAAAAAGATCCATGATCATCAGGGGTTCAAGGAGAGGAAAAAAGGGATGGATAGGTGGAGCACAAGGAATTTTTAAGGCAGTGAAATTCTTCTGTGTAATACCAAAATAGATACATGATATTTTGCATTTGTCCAAATCCACAGAACTAGACAACACAAAGAGCTAATAATGTAAACTACGAACTTTAGTTAACAATAACATAAATATTGGTTCATCAATTGTAACAAATGTACCACACTAATGCAGGATGGTAATAGAAATTATATTCTGGGGTAGAAAGGGTCTATGAGAATTCTCTGTACTTTCCAGGTAAATTTTCTGTAAACATAAAACAGCTCTTACAAATAAAGTCTATTAATATTTTTAAATGCAATATAAGAAAGTTATCATATAGGCCTATTTTTCTCATCAACACAGGAGCGAGGAAGGGGAGGGGAGGGAAAGGGTCGAGAGGGGAGAAGTCGGGAGGGGGAAGGAGGGAAAGTCCAAATGGCCCAACACTATTGAGCAGACCCCAATTTTTCCCTACTGCTTACACTGTGACCGTTGTCATAATTCAAGTGACCAGGTATTTGGGCCTATTACTTGACTATTTTCTTCCTAGGTAATATATTTTTAAAAAGTAATATACCTGTATACACCAAAATGTTCACATAAACATTATTTGTAAGAGTCTAGACTAGAACAACCTAAATATCTATCAATAGTAGAATAAATTAATAACTTGTGGTATATTCAGACTATACCACAATAAAAATGATCAAACCAAGTCTTCATGTAATAAGAGATGAATAAGAAATGTTAAGTGAAAGAAACCAAACACACAAAAAATTATATAATATTTGATTCCATTTACATAGAGTTCAAAAAGACAATAATATGTAATACTTATGACAACAGAAGTGAGACTAATGATAACCTCTGGGGAGAAGGGGATGGGAGATAGAGATTAGGAGGGCATCAAAAAAGGCTTTTGGGATACTACTACTACCGTATTTTGCCATGTATAATGCACATTTTTAGCCCAAATCTGTAAGGGAAAAATAAGGATGCACATTATACATGTGTAGTACTAATTCCGTATCTATATAAATGTTTTCATTCTTTTATTTATAGTTATGAGTTAAAAGTGTAACTCTAGAATCAATAACGATATCCATATGCAAAATAATACCCTGGAATACGATAATCAGTTTTTGGTGAATTTACGACGAACTTGTAACGGCAAAGAGTTCTTGTCCTTCTATGATGTAAAAATATCGTAAATTTGTTACCCATACATAAAATTTCTTGTACCTTGTATCTGTTCTTGTGTTTTGTAATTATTTGTTACATAAAATGTCTTGTACCATAATGTTTTAAAATGCTAAAATTTCTTTATAATACAAAACACAAGTACCTAAATGTAAACAAATAAAAATTTGAATTAAAAAATTAAAACGAAATTTTTTTTTTCCCTGAAAGTCTGGGCCAAAAACATGGGTGTGTATTATACACGAGAGTGCATTATACACAGCAAAATACTACCACAGTCTGTGTGACAATTTCACAGGTTTATGCACTTTGTGAAAATTGCTGTAGCTGCAAACTTATGATTCATGTACATTTCAGTATATCTGTTATATATCTATGAAAAGGTTTGTTTAAAATACATGTAAAGAAAGAATTTGCTAAACTTTAGAAAGCACATGCTTCACAGTCTCAATAAATTTCTGAAAAGC
>NW_027424225.1:0-4877 GCF_036562045.2 Rhinolophus sinicus | reverse complement strand
TAAATTAATTTTGCAATCATTTATCATTTATGATAAGGTTTTGTCAAGCATAAAGAAATTAAGCCTCTGATTAAGCAAGTTATAAATGGTAGAATCAGTAAACAATGTAATGGCCCCAATTTAGTATAGAATAGATTGTGTTTCAAGCCAGATAGACTCCAGTAGGGATCAGGCACTTGGGCCAGTGAGAAAATGCTTTTGCTTATGGCGTTTGACTTAGTCAAAGTGACATTCCTTAGGTTATTTCATTGGATACTCTCGAGGCTTAAAAAAAGACCAGTCAAATTGCCCTTAAGGAACAAAGCTGAGGATGACTAAGGATCCTGGTAGAACAACTAGCAGTTAAGAGCTCAGGGCCTGCAAGTTGGATGTGGGTTGCAACTTACTAGCTGCATGACTTGAAGAAAGTTAGCTATTTACTGTTCTTAAGTTGTCATCTCTTCCTTGATAAAATTGGGACTTAACATTGTAAGGAGTAAATGACATGTTCCATGTACTTTTGTAAATGAAGAAAGGACTTAGATTGAAAGTGAGGGAAAAAATGGAATTATTGGCTCATAAGAGGTCAGATAATTAAGTTCGCGAACTCATCCTAGAAAACGTGCTGCATACCTCATTGATGAATATCACTATGGTCACCGTCAAAGCACTCCTTGGGAAGCTATGCACTGATGCCAGCACCTAGTCCACCATTCAAAGCAATTTTGGAACTCTTTTTCTGGAATGGCCTTCAGAGTTGTCGTCGTATTAGCCTTGATGTCCTGCATGTCATCAAAATGTCTTCCTTTCGATATTTCCTTTATCTTCAGGTAAAGAAAGAAGTCATTGGGGGCCAGATCAGGTGAGTAGGGAGGGTGTTCCAATACAGTTATTTGTTTACTGGCTAAAAACCCTCACAGACAGTGCCGTGTGAGCTGGTGCATTGTCGTGATGCAAGAGCCATGGATTGTTGGTGAAAAGTTCAGGTCGTCTAACTTTTTCATGCAGCCTTTTCAGCACTTCCAAATAGTAAACTTGGTTAACTGTTTGTCCAGTTGGTACAAATTCATAATGAATCATCCCTCTGATATATAAAAAAAAAGGTTAACAACATCGTTGCAACAAGTTCACGAGCATAATTGTCAGGCCTCGAATAACAGAGTGTAAAAAGGAGTGTTGAGCTGGTCTTATGGAGCACTAGAACTAAAGACCACTTAGATGCTCAAATCCTGCCAGACTCCCTGTCTCCATCTCTTTTACCTGCTTCTCTCTTTGTGTATGATATCCATTAGGTGAAGGTTGCAGTCATTTGCAGCCTCAAGGCTCACATTTTTACAGTTTTGTTATTAGAAAAAATAAAGCCAGCTTTCTTCTATGTCCAGATTGGAAAACATTAGAGAGTGTTTCAATTGCTTGGGTTCTTTGTCAATTTCTGAACCATTTTCTTTTTGTGTGTAGTGAGGCACACTACAAAGCTTGGCCCCAGCACAGCTCTGTGGCCTTTCTTTAGGGTCCCTGAGTCCTAAGACTGGCAACACCTACCGCAGACACACAATTAGAAAAAATATTTTCGAAAGAATGTGGGGAGAGGTTGGCCTAAAGTTTGATGGAAATGAATCAGTAAAAAGCAGTACAGTAAGTGAAGGGCTAGTGCCTGGCCTATGGGAAACACTCCATACATGATGGACTATTTTTGTGACTTGGTTGTTATTATTTTTGTTTGTAATGGAATTGTCTTCTGTGTCCTTTCTGAAATGTATTCAGTATTCTTTCTACCATAGCCTTTTTTTTTTCCCCCTTCTTCTACCTCCCCCCACCCCTCCGGTCCAAGCCATTGTTTCTCAGTCTAGTTGTGTAGACACAGCTCCCTGGCCCATGCTGGTATTATGAGCCTTGTGCTCGCCCCACCATAGCCTTCTGATCCAAGGAAAGATGACTGCCAGCAACAGGCAACAAGCCAGTAAAACTGTCTTCTCCAATTTCTCTTTGTTCTCTCTCTGTCAGGGGTCACTTACCCAGGCCTGCCTGCCTTTAAATATCTCAGACTGCAAAATTATTTCCCACACCATCATAGTTGATAAAACCACTCACATTTAAATCTAATTGATCCCACTAGTCCGCAATAAGGTTGCTTTCTATTCAAAAGAGAAGTTTACAGATCCTGATGAATCTGTGACTAAGGGTATGTGTCTGAATTTGAAAGGTCAATAGTGGGCACGGTGACTGTCCATGTCTTTTGCCTGCCACGGCCACTGCGTCCTCCCCACTCCACATTTTGCCTTTCCTTTCCCAGTTCTCCTTCTACTACAGCTTCACAGGATCAGTAACTTAAGCACTTGTTTTCTGAAAGATAAGTACATGCTGATGTAGGAAATACATGTTTTCAGGAGCCCTAGAAAGGCTCTTGAAAGACAAACAAATCATACCAAAATGAATAATATATATTAAGTCCAAACTGCCTGTGTGATGACGGAGGTGAATTTCCAAGCCTCATACTGGGGGGAAAAGGAGACGAAAGCAAACCATTCCTTTCTCCATAGATGTTTGCATACCCTGTTGTAGACAGTATTGCATTTCAGGGGCTACAAAGAGTTCATAGCTATGGGTCCATCCCCAGGGAGATGATAACTTTGAGAGGGGAAGATGAAACTACTACATACGTAAAGCTAGAGAAGACTGGAAGAGAAGGAGAATATACTGAGGGAAGGCTTTGTTTAAGAACTATGTCAGTTATGAACCATTGGTGAACACTGGGGATTTTGCTATAGTTAACGAAAATCTATAAAAGGCCCCTTCTCCTTTTTTGTGTATTGATAATTCAACAAATGAAGATTAGATTTCTATACTAGGTAGAATTTTTGCATGTAGAAATTGCTGGGAAGTATTGTCCTTTCTCAGACTACTTTTCAGTATTTTTCCACTACTTTTTAAAATGTCCATGCTGACTAATAACTTATTAACTTTCAATAAGCTGAGTCACTGATTCCCCCCAGCAAGGAGATATCTAATAAAACCAAGGAACATTAGCTGATGTGAGATATTCATTCAAATGTACTATCTCGTAGATTCCTAGAGGTTTCTGATAACCCTATAAATATAGCTTGCAGAACTAGCAAAACTTGCTTTTAGTTCAAAAGCTATTTTAAACTTCTATTAGTCTTCATTGAGGATTAGATTCTTGAGAGACCTCTAACCTCTAGGCACCTATGTCTTGGTTTGGATGGAAATAGGACCTGCAAGAGGACCAGCAAGATAATTGTCTCTGACTTGAAGATGAATATTTATCAAATGCTATTTTTAATGAAATCACTACTGTGTTATGTCTCCAGAGGATCAGCCTGACAAAGGAAGGTTTGAGGCCCCAGAGGACAAAGGCAGCCAAGCCTCATCTCCATGAATTTTTCCATGTCTGGTGTGCTTGACCAGGTCCTTTGCTACAAAATTTCATTCACCTAGCCCTCATTTATTTTTTAAAGATTTTCATTAAAATATAGCTAACATACCATATTTTATTAGTGTCAGGTGTACACCATAGTTATTCAGCATTTATATACCTAAAGAAGTGATCACCATGATAAGTCCCGCAACCATCTGACACCGCACAATGCTATCACAATATTATTGACTACACCACCTATGGTATATGTTACATCCCCTTGACTATTTTGTAACTACCAATTTATACCCCTTAATCCTTCCACCTTTTTCACCCTGCTCCTCCCTCCGCCGCAACCATCAGCTATTTCCCTGCCTCTATGAGTCTGTTTCTGTTTTGTTTGTTCATTTATTATGTTCTTTAGATTCCACATATAAGTGAGACCATATGGTATTTGTCTTTCTCTGACTTACTTCACTTAGCATAATACCTTCCAGGTCCATCCATGTTGTTGCAAATGATAAGATTTCATTATTTTTTTATGGCTGAGTAATATACCTTTGTATATATGTACTTCTTTATCCATTCATCTATTGATGCACACTTAGGTTGCTTCCATATGTTGGCAATTGTAAATAATGCTACAGTGAACATAGGGGTGCATATGTCTTTTCAAATTAGTGTTTTGGATTTCTTCAGATAAATGCTCTGAAGTAGAATTGCTAGGTCATAAGGTAGTTCTATTTTTAATTTGTGAGGAACCTCTAAACTGTTTCCATAGTGGCTGTATGACTTTGCAATCCTACCAACAGTATACAAGGGTTCCCTTTTCTCCACATCCTTGCAAACACTTATTTTTTGATTTATTGATGATGGCCATTCTGACAGGAGTGAGGTGATATCTCATTGTAGTTTTAATTTGCATTTCTTTGATGATTAGTGACATTGAGCATCTTTTCATATGTCTATTAGCCATCTTTATGTCCTCTTTGGAGAAATGTCTAGTCAGGTCCTCTGCCCATTTTTAAAAATTTTTTTTATTGTATTGTTAGTTCTTTTGGTGTTAAGTTGCATGAGTTCTTTATAAATTTTGGATTTTAGTCCCTTATCGGATTTATCTTTGGCAAATATATTCTCCCATTTATCCCTCATTATTTTGTTGTTTTTGAATTGTACTCTTGTGGTTGTTTTCTTTGATCTGTGTTAATTTCTAAGTTTGCCTAAGTAGATACCATAAGATATCCATTTAGGAATGTAGCATAGAAATATCATTCTTTTTCTCAGGAAACTTGATCTGTTGAAAAAGATTTAAATGAACCATTTATGTTTTGTTGGTTATGGACATAGTAGGAAGGTTGTGAGTGTTGAAGAATAAAGACATAATCTTTTTTATTCACATGGTTATGATCAAGTTTGTAATCCTGGATATTTATATAGAACTCTACAGTTTTAAATCACTTTCATGTATAGTCTTACTTGATCCCCATTTCTATTTGATGTCTTACCCTTTTTTCTTTCTTTG
>NW_027424224.1:0-4893 GCF_036562045.2 Rhinolophus sinicus | reverse complement strand
CATGGTCCCACCATGTTGAACTTCCAGTTGTTGAATTTAATACAAGTTTATTAGCTTTAAAAAGATTTTATGGAGGACTTCCGGAAAAATGGCGGCGTGAGGTGAGCCTCTGTAAAGCTCCCCTGGAATTTACAACGAATCGAACAACAAAAACTCCACAAAGGACTCCCTGCACAGCAGACAGGCAACGAAGAGGGCCCACTACCGCTGAAATCACCTACAGGTGGGAGATTGTGTGAGTGGAGGAGGAGGAGGAAAGGGAGAAGTCTTGGAGACGGAGGCAGGCGGGAGGCAGAACCTAGCTCAGTGCAGGCTCGCTGCTTCCGAACCCAGCTGTGGGAGAGGGAAGAACTCGGACTGCTAGGGCTCCGCCAGGGCTCCACAGGGCTGAGGGGACAGCATATAACACGGCTGAACCCAACGCTCACGGCAGATACCTCGGAGAAAAGACTGGAGGAAAAGGCTGAAAACGGTGGTTTAAGCCCACACTGCCGAGCAGAGAACGGAGCCTTAGGCACTGAGACTAGCCGCCCCCTCCCTCCCCTCCCAGAGCTCGTCCCGCCCCCACCTGCCCGGTGCTGGTGCTAGAAGCGAAACAGTAGCAGTGTCAGATCAAAACAACAGAAAATTTGCTGTTTTGAGAACTGTGGACTGCAAACACAATTTCACAGCCCAACTAGTTCCAGCAAAGGGGAGAGAGCTGTGGAAGCAGGACCGGCTGTGGTGGTGGTGCCGCCATTGCTCTGGGCCACCTCTCACAACTCACCCGCCCCTGACCCCACCTATCTGGGCGGATCCTGCAGGAGTAAACAGAACTGCTGAAACTACGGGCTCTGAATCAGGAGCTGGAAGAGCTTTGAACATCAAAAGCTCTCCGTGATACCCACCGGGACACTGCCCCTGTGACCTAGATGAACTATTAACAGAGGAGAAGCCCGCCTCCCAGGGAATCCCCCATTGTGTGAGAAGTTGAATAGTGCAGAGAAAACATAGCACTACCGTGTGGGAGAAGAAAATAAGTTGCAGTTGGAGAAATAATAAAACATTCTACCAACAAGTACTGGCAAACAAAAGAAAGACCGCTTATCAACCTGTTGCAGAAGTCACTCCTGTAGATGTCTAGGAAGAGAAATAGTAAACCAGTAATCGCCATGAATAACCAAGGCAACAAGATAGCTCAGAAAGAAAGTGAAAAATCTCCAGAGAAGGCACTTAAAGATACAGAAATATGTGACTTAAATGACAGAGAATTCAAGATTGCAGTTCTGAAAAACTCAACGAGATACAAGAAAACACAGATAGGCAGTTAAAGGAACTCAGAAACTCAATCAAAGAACAGCATGAGCATTTTACAAAGAGATTGAAATCTTAAAAAGAACCAAATAGAATTTCTGGAGATTAAGAACTCAATAGAAGAAATTAAGAATGAAATAACCAGCTTAGGTAGTAGAGTTGACCAGATGGAGGAAAGAATCAGTGACATCGAAGATAGAAACCTGGAAATGACACAGAGAGAAGAAGAAAGAGACTTGAGACTTAAAAGAAATGAAAGAACTTACAAGAACTTTCTGACTCCATCAGAAAGAGCAATATAAGAATAATGGGCATACCAGAAGGAGAAGAAAGAGAGAAGGAACAGAGAATATATTCAAACAAATTGTCGATGAGAACTTCCCAAATTTGTGGACAGAACTGGACCCTCGAATCCAAGAAGCAAATAGAACACCTAGTTACCTCAATCCCAACAGGCCTTCTCCAAGGCACATTGTATTGAAGCTGTCTAAAATCAACGACAAAGAAAGAATCCTCAAGGCAGCCAGGGAAAAGAAGACGGTAACTTACAAAGGAAAGCCCATTAGATTATCATCAGATTTTTCAGCAGAAACTCTACAAGCCAGGAGGGAGTGGAACCAAATATTCAAACTATTGAAAGAGAGAAATCATGAGCCAAGAATAATATATCCAGCAAAGATATCCTTTAGATATGAAGGAGGAATAAAGACCTTTCCAGACATACAGAAGCTGAGGGAATTTTCTAATACACGACCTGCACTACAAGAAATACTAAAGGAGGCTATTCGACCACCATCAACAGGGACAATTTGTGGCAACCAAAACTCAAAAAGGGGAGAGTAAAGGCCTGAACCGAATATGGGAATGGAGAAAGTAAGCGTTGAAGAAAATGGAATGCTCTAAATATCAAACTTTCTTTTACATAAACTTAAGGGTAACCACTCAAAATAAATCCAGAACTGAAATATGTACTGAAATAAAAGAAAAAACAGAGGGAAACATCATAGAATACCACCACACAGAAATAATAGACAACAACAGAAAGGCAAAGAAACAATGGAGACACAGCCTTACCAGAAAACTAAAGATAGAATGACAGGAAATCCTCACATATCAATAATCACCCTAAATGTAAATGGACTGAACTCACCAATAAAAAGGCACAGAGTAGCAGATTGGATCAAAAAACTAAACCCAACCATATGCTGTCTCCAAGAGACACATCTCAGCTACAAGGACAAGCATAGACTCAAAGTGAAAGGGTGGAAATTGACACTCCAAGCAAATGGTACCCAGAGAAAATCAGGTGTAGCCATAATGATATCAGATGAAACAGACTTCAAGGTGAAAAAGATAACAAGAGATAAAGATGGACATTTCATAATGGTGAAGGGGACTGTACAACAAGAAGACATAACAGTCATCAATATTTATGCCCCCAATCAGGGAGCACCGAAATACACCAAGCAACTACTAACAGAACTAAAGGGAGAAATTGACCAAAACACAATTATACTAGGGGACTTAAATACATCATTGACAGCTATGGATAGATCATCCAAACAGAAAATAAATAACGAAATAGTAGCCCTAAATGACACATTAGATGAAATGGACATAATTGACATTTATAGAGCACTTCATCCTAAAACATCAGACTATACATTCTTTTCTGGTGTACACGGAACATTCTCAAGGATAGACCATATATTGGGACATAAAATCAGTCTCAACAAATTTAAGAAGATTGAAATCATACCATGCATATTCTCTGATCACAAGGCTTTGAAATTGGATATCAACTGTAAAAAGAAAGCGGGAAAACACAAATACATGGAGATTAAACAACATACTTTTAAAGAAGGACTGGGTCAAAGAAGAAATTAGAGGAGAGATCAAAAGATACATAGAAACAAATGACAATGAAAATACATCCTACCAAAATTTCTGGGATGCAGCGAAAGCAGTTTTAAGAGGGAAATTTATCTCATTACAGGCCTATCTCAAGAAACAAGAAAACTCCCAAATAAATAACCTCATGTTACACCTTAAAGAACTAGAAAAAGAAGAACAAGTAAAACCCAAGGTCAGCAGAAGAAAGGAAATAACAAAAATTAGAGCAGAACTAAATGAAATAGAGAACAAAAAGACAATAGAAAAAGTTAATGGCACAAAGAGCTGGTTCTTTGAAAAGATTAAGAAAATTGACAAACCCTTGGCTAGACTTACTAAGATAAAGAGAGAAGACACTAATTAACAAAATCAGAAACGTAAAAGGGAAGTTATCACGGACACCACAGAAATACAAAGGATCATCCAAGAATACTATGAAGGACTATATGCCACCAAATTCAACAACCTAGAAGAAATGGACAAGTTCTTAGAAACATATAGCCTTCCAAGGCTGAACCATGAAGAACTGGAACATCTAAACAGACCGATCACCAGTAATGAAATTGAATCAGCCATCCAAAACCTTCCCAAAAGCAAAAGTGGGGGAGCATACGGCTTCTCTAGTGAATGCTACCAAATCTTCAAAGAGGATCTAATACCAATTCTGCACAAACCCTTCCATAAAATTGAAGAAGAGACAGTACCCCCTAACTCATTTTATGAGGCCAACATTACCCTGATACCAAAACCTGGTAAGGACAGCTCAAAAAAAGAAAACTACAGACCAATATCTCTAATGAATACCGATGCAAAAATCCTAAATAAAATTCTAGCAAATCGAATACAACAATGCATTAAAAAGATTATTCATCACGACCAAGTGGGGTTCATCCTCGGGCACAAGGATGGTTCAACATCGAAATCCATCAATGTGATACATCACTTAAACAAAATAAAGGACAAAAATCATATGATTATATCAATTGATGCAGAAAAAAACATTTGACAAGATACAACATCCATTTATGATTAAACCACTTAACAAAATGGGTATAGAAGGAAAATACCTTAACATAATAAAGGCCATATATGACAAGCCCTCTGCTAATCTCATAATTAATGGAGAAAACTGAAGCCCTTTGCTCTACGCTCAGGAACACGACAGGATGTCCCCTATCACCTCTGCTTTTCAACATAGTGTTAAAGTCCTTGCCAGAGCAATCAGGCAAGAGAAAGAAATAAAAGGCATCCAAATTGGGAATGAAGAAGTTAAATTATCACTCTTGCAGATGACATGATGCTATATATAGAAAACCCTAAAGACTCCACCAAAAAGCTATTAGAAACAATCAACGAATACAGTAAAGTTGTTGGCTACAAAATCAACGCACAAAAGTCCATTGCCTTCCTATATACTAACAATGAAATCTCAGAAAAAGAAATAAAAACAATTCCTTTTGCAATTGCAGCAAAAAGAATAAAATACCTAGGAATAAACTTAACCAAGGATGTGAAAGACCTATATGCTGAAAACTATAAGACATTTTTGAAAGAAATTGAAGAAGACACAAAGAAATGGAAAGACATTCTGCTCATGGATTGGAAGAATCAACATAGTTAAAATGGCCATATTACCCAAAGCAATATACAGATTCAATGCAATCCCCATCAAAATCCCAATGGCATATTTTAAAGAAATAGAACAAA
>NW_027424223.1:0-4948 GCF_036562045.2 Rhinolophus sinicus | reverse complement strand
GGAGTCCCTCTCTCCTAGCCCAGCAAAAACTACACTCCTCCCAGCCTCCTCCCTGGGCCAGAGCCGCCCTCCAGTCTTCCCAGAGCCCGAGCTCCAAGGCTCCTATGTAATCTGACACTGCTCCTCAGTTCAGGGGCCAGTTCAAGTCTCTGGAAGGGTGGGGGTAGAATTGGGAGTGGGGGGAGGGGCCCAGGTATGGAGTTTGTGTCCTTTGTCCAGACTAAGGCTTAACTGGAGGTATCAGCTGAGATTATTGCCTCAAATGCTAGATATGCTGCCCCCGCAGCAGGAGAGGTCCGCTGTGGGATGCAGGGTAAAGAGCCCACCTCCTGGCTTTTGTGTTCTCTCTTCCGTCCTGGGATCCCCTGCGTCTCTGCAGCTGCAGATGTGGGCCAGATTTCCACAGCCACAGGTGCGGACTGTGATTCCACCCCCGCTGATGCGGACTGCGTCCCCACCGCTTCAGGTGCGGCCAGGTCTCCACTCCACTCCCTTCCTTCTTCCCCTGCTCACCCAATTTTCCCCACCTGCAAGTAATCATTGCGCGAGTCTCTTAGCTGTTCTGCGTGATGAGCAGAGAGTCCTTTGATGGGTTATAAACGTCCCGTTTCTGATAAGATCTGGAGAACTCAAAAAGTGCGCCCCGCTGCCGCCATTCCTATGACGTCACTCTGATGGTAATCACTTTGAGCACCTCTTGTAATTGCAGAAGTCTAATGTGACTTGTATTCATCTTTTGCTATCAGTATATATTGAGTATTACAATTTTAATAGTTTTCCTTTCTTAAAATGTGTATACATTTTTGGCACCCTGTGTGTGTATGTGTGTGTGTGTGTGTGTGTTTGTGTACACATATACATATGTAGAAAAAGCATAAATATGTTCATGGGAATTTGAAGCACCAAATTTGGGATAGTAGTTACCTCAGGAGAGGAAGTGAAAGAAATGTAATTGGGGAGTGATACACTAGAAGCTGCACCTGTATCTAACATTTTTGTTAAGGATCCTTTTTGTTAAGGATCTGAAACAAAATGGCAAACTGTTAAAGCATTACATAGCTAACTGGTGGTTCTATGAGTGATTGTTATATTGGTCTCTGTACTTTTCTATATGTTTGAAATATTTTAATGAAAGAGAAACAAAAGAGTATGTCGTGCGGGAGACCCTGCTCGCTGCGCCATTTGTCGTGCAGGGAGGCCTGCAGGGTCTCTGGTCCCGCTCCCCATACAAGAACGCAGGATATGGTGAGGCCAAAAAGGAACACCCACGGAGCCATAGGTAGGGGAGACATACCACTATATTCTCGCTGGCGGCACTATACCCTCACTGGAGGCTGGATCCACACTGTCCACAAACCGCCATCCACACTTGCCAGCCCCGCCGCCATCTTCTTGCTAGCCCCCATTCTTCTCTCTTTTCCTCTCTCTCTCCTAGCGTAGCCACAACAGTTATATTCGTGGCCAATGGCTCACTGGTTACAGCTGACGGCCAACTAGCCACAGCTGATAGCCATGCAATCACAGTTGGCCATTTACTACCTGAGCCAGCACCTGTCTATGTGAGGCCGAGAGCCTGGAAACTACTTTCTGGGGCTCTGCCCCCACACTCCACCCCTACAGGCTCTCACCTCACAATCTACGCGACAAGCGTCTTCCGCGAGGGGCCCTGTGTGAGGAGCCTGGAGGTGAATGCAATATCCTGGACACAGCCAGGCTCTCTGGGCACAGCCAGGGTTTCTCAGGGCACCACCAGTGCTTCTGGGCACGGCCAGACTTCCTGGACTTCTTAGGGTACCACCTGTCTTCCCGGACACAGCCAGGGTTTCTCAGGGCACCACCAGTGCTTCTCGGCACGGCCAGACTTCCTGGACTTCTTAGGGTACCACCTGTCTTCCCGGACACAGCCAGGGTTTCTCAGGGCACCACCAGTACTTCTGGGCACGGCCAGACTTCCTGGACTTCTTAGGGTACCACTAGTTTCCCTGGGCACAGCTAGGATTTCTCAGGGCACTGCCACTCTCTCTGGGAACAGCCCGACTTCCTGGGCACAGCCAGGGCTCTCAGGGCACTGCCACTCTCTCTGGGATACAGCCCGACTTCCTGAGCACAGCCAGGGCATCTTCAGGGCACAGCCAGACTTCCTGGACTCAGCCAGGGCTCTCAGGGCACTGCCACTCTCTCTGGGATACAGCCCGACTTCCTGGGCACAGCCAGGGCTCTCAGGGCACTGCCACTCTCTCTGGGAACAGCCCGACTTCCTGGGCACAGCCAGGGCTCTCAGGGCACTGCCACTCTCTCTGGGATACAGCCCGACTTCCTGGGCACAGCCAGGGCATCTTCAGGGCACAGCCAGACTTCCTGGACTCAGCCAGGGCTCTCAGGGCACTGCCACTCTCTCTGGGAACAGCCCGACTTCCTGGGCACAGCCAGGGCTCTCAGGGCACTGCCAGACTTCCTGGACTCAGCCAGACCTCTCAGGGCACTGCCACTCTCTGTGGGCACAGCCACACTTCCTGGACACAGCCAGGGCTCTCAGGGCACTGCCACTCTCTCTGGGAACAGCCCGACTTCCTGGGCACAGCCAGGGCTCTCAGGGCACTGCCACTCTCTCTGGGATACAGCCCGACTTCCTGGGCACAGCCAGGGCATCTTCAGGGCACAGCCAGACTTCCTGGACTCAGCCAGACCTCTCAGGGCACTGCCACTCTCTGTGGGCACAGCCACACTTCCTGGACACAGCCAGGGCTCTCAGGGCACTGCCACTCTCTGTGGGCACAGCCACACTTCCTGGACACAGCCAGGGCTCTCAGGGCACTGCCACTCTCTGTGGGCACAGCCACACTTCCTGGACACAGCTAGGGCTCTCAGGGCACTGCCACTCTCTGTGTGCCTCTCAGGGTACCATGCTGGAACAACAGCGACTCACAACCAAGGTGCTTACATATTCTCAATGGTGGCCAGTCAAGAGACAAAAGCAAATATCCCCCAGTTCCACTAACAACAGTTCCCAAACAAACAGTCAAGCGGTCCATTAAATTAGGGATGGAAGGCAATTCCCCATAGCCATAGTCATTCACCAGGGCTGTCCTGGGGGTGAGGGACAACCTTGACCTCACCCTCATCTCCCACGGAGGACCCAGCAAGCGTTACCTCCTGGGACTACAAGTCCTGCATCCGGGCTGCCTGAGCAGGAACCTCCCGGCCCACAGGGCTGCAACGACCTTCGCTTTCTCCGGCCTGCACTGGTTGGGGAACCGTCCACATCTTTCCACCTCTCCACGGGGCTCCATCTCTCCAGCAGCTGCATGGCTTTTCCTGTGCTGGTGGGAGAACCGTCCACACCCTCCCACCCCTCCACGGCGGTCCAGCTCTCAGGCAGCTGCTCCTCCTGGTCTTCCTGACACTGAGTGTTCATACACACAAACTGCTCCACCACTCTTGGGAGAGCCTTGGCCGGCACCATACCCTGCTCACTGCGCCATTTGTCGTGCGGGGAGGCCTGCGGGGTCTCTGCTCCCGCTCCCCATACAAGAACGCAGGATATGGTGAGGCCAAAAAGGAACACCCACGGAGCCATAGGTAGGGGAGTCATACCACTATATTCTCGCTGGCGGCACTATACCCTCACTGGAGGCTGGATCCACACTGTCCACAAACCGCCATCCACGCTTGCCAGCCCCGCCGCCATCTTCTTGCTAGCCCCCATTCTTCTCTCTTTTCCTCTCTCTCTCCTAGCGTAGCCACAGCAGTTATATTAGTGGCCAATGGCTCACTGGTTACAGCTGACGGCCAACTAGCCACAGCTGATGGCCATGCAATCACAGTTGGCCATTTACTACCTGAGCCAGCACCTGTCTATGTGAGGCCGAGAGCCTGGAAACTACTTTCTGGGGCTCTGCCCCCACAGAGTATAATACATTTTATCTTCCCTAAAGTAGGAACTATGTAGATGAGCAGACAAGACATGACATATAAAGGTCAGCACTTAAAAATAAAACAATGTTTTCAAAGACTAAGAAAAAAGACAGGACAAAAATATAACTAGACATGCAATGTAATTTGAAAAGCACACTTCTCCACGGCCACGATATTCTCATGAATAAATGGGAAATTAATCATTACACAGAGCAGACACCTGACAAAGTCTTAATTGTGGTTTTTCCCTTAAAATATTCTACTTAGCTCACCAGGAATAAAACTGACAAGATTGTTTCTGATAGTTGAGATACCTTGCATAGTTCAACAAATTTTACTCTTAAGAATTATTTTAAGCAATTCATAAATCTTATATTTCTCAAGCACGTATCATATACTTAGATAATATTTCAAATAGATTCCAGTATATGATTTAGCTTTTAATTAAAATTCACCATCTCACTCTTTCCTACCCTGTCCAAAAATCAATACCTTTAAAAATAATGAGATTTGAGATATACCTAACCAATTTCACACTATGTAAGTCCTGTTTATGAACTAAACTGCTATTATACAAAAGAAATTAATAATTTGTATAATAGTCCATCTTTAAATAAAATGTTGTAAGTACTAAGTTCAGAAAAGCTGACAGAAAAGATCATTAAAAAGTACTGTACACTATAAAATCAAAAAACTGCAAAATGTAGAAAAAGTATACATAATTGTACTTCTGTAAATCAAGTTACATATAACAGCATCACTAAAAATTCAAAATCATCTTGAAAAGGCAAAATCTGGAGTTTGAGAAATAGAATTGTATTATCTCAGAAATAGTTTGCCATACAAAAGGTAATATTTTTAAATGTCACAGAGTGACTATCAAATCATTCAGCTTTCACACAGGATAGAAAACATGCTCTCCTCACAAGCGTGGCATTGAAGAGGACCTACCCTAAAACTCTTGCAAATTAGATGCTGAGCTGGGTGGTAATTATTCTCTAGAGTCAATCTAAAACTGGCTAGGACTATGTGG
>NW_027424222.1:0-4987 GCF_036562045.2 Rhinolophus sinicus | reverse complement strand
GAAAGGACACGAGGGTAAGATATTAACTGGTTAATTCACATCTTCCTGGACATTAAGCTCTTATTCTAAAATTGAGGAGTACTTTTAGTATAACTGTACCTAGTTTGACTCTACACCAGAATGTCACCGAGGTGAATGGACTAATTAAGATTGATCTTGTTGATAAAATATATTTCCGGAAGAATTCTGTTCTACAGAATAAATTGTTGAGTATGAATTATCTTAGAATTTCTTTCCCTTCTCCCTGTTACTCCTCCTCTCTCAGCCCATCACTCCACAAAATATAATCTGCCAAGGTAACTGAATTTCACCAAATGCTTAGACTTTACCTTCTTTATCCTTTTCACTCTACAGTGGTGCCCCTCACAGTTAATGAGTTTTGAATATGGAAATTAGTAGGTATTTAACAGCTACCATATAATATTTAAAAATTTTTATCTTTCTTAAATTTTTATGGATCAACATTGTCAATAACTCTTAATAATTATATAAGACATGTTTAGTTTTGTTGATCACTTGAAAAATTAAAGCTTCTCATGATTATGGCCACTATTGCTATGTAATATATCCAGTTGTATCTCTGTTATTCACCTCATTTTTCCTCCCTCTCTTCCTCCTTCCCCTCCCCCCCACCCTCCCAACACAAAGCAAACTCTGAAATCTTTATTTACCACTCTGCCTCACAAAAAGCTATGCTCTGCTAGGCCTCATGGAGTCTTACCCTGTGCGTGCAGAGTTTAGACCACAGCCAAGGAGGCAATGGAGCCCCCATTTTTACCCCCGCCCTTTTGAGTAGCTCCCTCAATACTAGGAAACTACCTCTCAAATTTCACCTTCTTCTGCACTACTGAAACAGATAATTGCCTCTTCAGCTAAACAAAATTACTGTATTCTATTTGGGTTCCATCTTCATATGCTCAAGTATAGAAAAGATGAGGCTCATCTCACAGTTTTCCATTCTCTCAAAGACAGTAGTTCTTTGTCAGCCATTACCCAATACTTTAAAAGTATCACAAATTTTGTCTAACAGTGGGAAGATAATTCTCTTAGCAATTACTGTATCATGATTGGAATTAGAAATACTACAGAATTTAAAACAATTTTTTAAAGATATGCTTTACACATCATAAAATTCACCCTTTACAGTGTATATAATTCAGAGGTTTTTTTAGTGTATTCACAAATTATGAAGCCATCACCACTATCAAATCCTAAAGCATTTTCAGCACTCTAAAAAGACAACCCATACTCATTAGCAGTCATTGCCCCTCATCCTGTCTCCTTAGCCCCTAGAAACCACTAATATATGTTCTGTCTCTGAAGAATTGCCTATTCTAGACATTAAATGTAAATGGAACTGTAAAATATGCAGTCCCCCATTTGTGAATGGCTTTTTTCATTTAGCATTATGTGGTCAAGGTTCATCTACATCACAGCATTTATCAGTACTTCATTACTTTTTATTGGTAAGTAATATTCCATTGTATGGGTATATCACATTATTTATCTATTCCTCAGTTGGTAGTCATTTGGTCTATTTCCACTTTTTGACTATTGTGACTAATGCTGCTATCAATATCCACGTAGAAGTTTTGTATGGACTCATGTTTTCATTTCTCTTGGGTATCTCTATGTTTAACTTTTAAAGAAAATACCAGATTGTTTTCCAAAGAAACTACACCATTTTATATTCTCACTGTAGTGTGAGGGTTCCAATTTCTCAACATCCTTGCCAACATTTATTATTATCCTCCTCTTTGATTATAGCCAACTTAATGGGTGTGAAGTGGTGTCTCGTTATGGTTTAGATTTGCATTTTTCTTATGGCTAATGATGTTAAGCATCTTTTCATGTGCTTATTGGCTATTTGTATATCTTCTTCACAGAACGATTGACTCAAATCCTTTGTCTATTTTTAATTGAGTTATTTGTCTTTTTATTATCGATTTTAATAGTAATTTATACATTCTAGATACAAGTCCTTTATCAGATATATGTTTGCAAATTTTCTCCAATACTGTATGTAGTCTTTTCTCTTTCTTGATAGTGTCCTTTGAAGCACAATTTTTAGTTTTGATTATGTTTGTGCTGCTGCTGTTGCGCAGGCTTTTGGTATCATATGTAATAAACCATTGACAAATTCATGGTTACAAAGTTTTACACCTCTGTTTTCTCCTTTATAGTGTATATAATTCAGTGTATATAATTCAGAATTTTATAGTTTTATCTCTTACATTTAGATCTTTTATCAATTTTGAGTTAATTTTTGTAGATGGTGTGTTAGAGGTACAACTTCATTTGTTTGCATGAAGTATCCAGTTGTCCCAGTACCACTTGTTAAAAAGACTGTTCTTCCTCCATTAAAATGTCTTGGTACTTTTGTTGAAAATCAACTGACCATAAATGTGAGGGTCTATTTCTGGATTCTTAATTCTATTCTATTGGTCTTTATGTCTATATTTATGCCAAAAGCACATTGTCTTGATTACTATAGCTTCATAGTAAGTTTTCAAGCCAGGAAGTGTGAATCTGCCAACTTTGCTCTTTTTTCATGATTGTTTTGGCTATTCTGGGTCAGATGCCTTTCATATGATTTTTAACATCAGCTTGTCTTCTTCAACAACAACAACTAAACAGCTGCAATTTTCATAGGGATTATGTTGAATCTTTAGATCAATTTGGGGACTATTGCAATCTTAACAATATTATGTATTTTAATCTATAAATATGAATATCTTTCCATTTATTTAGGTCTTTAATTTCTTTCAACAATGTTTTGTTGTCTCAGAATATATGTTTTGTGCTTTTTTTTTTTTTTACTAAATTTATACCTAAGTATTTTATTTATTTTTCTATTGTAAATAGAATTATTTTCTTAGTTTTATTTTTGGTTTGCTTATTGCTACTTGATAGAAATACAATTTGCTTTTGTGTATTGTTCTTGTATCATGAAACCTTGCTGGAACTAATTATTAGTTCTAATAGTTTTTAGTAGCATCTTTAGGAATTTCTCTATATAAAATCATGTCATTTTCAAATAGAGATGGTTTTACTTCTTTTCCAATCTGAATGCCTTTTATTTCATTTTCTTGCCTGATTGCCCTGGCTAAAACCTCAATACAACATTGAATAGAGGTAGCATTTCAACGTTTCCCTTCCTCCAGCCCTGCCTCTGGCCCCAATAAAATAATACCTATACTGCACTCAATCATTTAGTAAATAAAATAATACCTATACTGCACTCAATCATTTAGAATTTGCTCAGTAAATATTGAGTGTATACAATGTACAGGTGCCATTTTAGGAGGTGCCACTTCTAGTCTAGGTGTCAGTACTCTTTCTAAAACCCAAATCTAAACATGATATTCTTCCATTTAAAACTAGTGATTGTGTCTCATTTTAATTAAAAAACGGACTAACTTCTTAACAAGTCTTACCAGATCCGTCATTTCCTGGCATGAGTGTAAATCTCCCACTTCTTTTCCTTTTGCTTCCCTCTTGAACACTTTTGTCTAAGCAAACTGAATTTTAATTTTTCAAGGCTCAATACCGTTGATCCTCACTATTTATGGATTCTGTACTTGCAAGTTCACCTACTAGCTAACATTTATTTGTAACCTCAAAATCAATGCTCACAGGGCTTTTGTAATCATTTGCAGACATGGGCATGCATAGACCAGCAAAAAAAATTGAGTCACCTAACGTGCACATACTCAGTTGAGATTGAACAAGTGTCCTTTTCACAGTCTATTTAGTGTGACGTTTTTCACATTTTTGTACTTTTTGTAGGTGTTTTTGCTGTTTAAACTGGCCCCCCATGTGTAGTGCTGAAATACTGTGTAGTGTTCCCCAGTGGAAGAAGGTTGTAATATGCCTTGTGGAGAAGACACGTGTGTTAGATAAGCTTTGTTTAGGCATAAATTATAGTGCTTTTGATTGAGTTCAATGTTAATGAATCAATAATATATATAAAATAAGGTGTTTTTAAACAGAAACACATGTAAAACAGATTATATATTGTTCAGTAGATGAAAATATTGTGACCACAGGCTTGCTGGAGCCTAACCCTGTATTTCCACTAAAGGCAATGATTCAGTATTTGTTAATTCAGTGTTTGAAAGGAATTTTTAGAACATAGCTGCAGTGAATAACCAGAATCCTTTGTATGTAAAATGATAATAATGACAGTATAAAAATAGTTATAATTTATTGGGTGTCGACTATGTACCAGGTACTGTGCTAGATAGTTTACAGGCATTAACTTGTTTAATTCCCATTATTTCACTTAACTCATGAGGTAGGTGTCATCATTAACCCATGTTTTAGATATCGTAACTGATTGAGGCTTTAAGGATATTAACAGGTCTCCCCATGAGACTGGGAGATTGTTTTTCCAAGTAGACTGAATTCAGAGATTAAGTTATTAACAATATTTCTTAAATTATGAATTATTTTTATTATGTTGCATTCCATTTTATTTGAATATATGAGATCAATCTTTAATATAGTTTTAGTTATTTTCATTTTGTTCCTTAATAATAATGATGATTTTAACCTCTAATCCATTTTAACCATTGGCAATTTCTGTGTTTAATTTGTGCCATTTTGGAAGTCTTAAATTGCTTCTCATTCTACAATGTGTAAAGAAAAACTCTTTGGGGGCGAACAATGATTATTATCTGATTGAGTTCCTGGTGACATTGAAAGTGGCAGATTGCCTCAAAAGTCGTTTGCTCCATCTGTAAATTTGGGGAATTTTAACAATTCTGTAATTTAAAAAAAAAACAAAAAAACAAAAAACTTTCTCATGATTAAATTGCAGGGAAACAGAAAATTCATGGAAAATGTTAATTTTCAATAAACTTTATAGTATAATAATATTCCAATTATTTGAAACATTGCCCAAATGACATCATGAAGAATTATTTTAATTTCATTGATGAGGAAAACATGAAGGTTAAGTAACTTTCTCAAGGCATTGGCTATA
>NW_027424221.1:0-4989 GCF_036562045.2 Rhinolophus sinicus | reverse complement strand
CTACTACAAACAATTGCTTCAAACAAAACAAATTTATTATCTCACAGTTCTATAGGTCAGAAGTCCGGGTACAGTATGGCCGAGGTGTTCTGCTTAGCAACTCAAAAAACTGAGAGCAAGGCAATGACATGGCTTCACTCCTGCAGGCTTTATAGGAGAACGTTTCCTTGTTCATTCAGGTCCTTGACGCAATTCTGTTCCTTGAAGTTGTAGGACCGAGGTTCCTTTTTTCTTGCTCATTGTCAATTGAGGGCTGTTTTCAACTCCTAGAAGCCACTACAGTCTGTGGTTTGTGGCCCCCTTCTCCACATTCAAAGCCAGTGTCGTGCGGGAGACCCTGCTCACAGCGCCATTTTTCAGGCGGGGCGGCCTGCGGGGTCTCTGGTCCCACTCCCCACACAAGAACGCAGGATATGGTGAGGCCAAAAAGGAACACCCACGGAGCCATAGGTAGGGGAGTCATACCACTACGGTCTCACTGGAGGCTGGGCCCACCGGACGCGCGACCTGCCGTCAGCCTTTCCGCCAACCGACCGACTGACGACTCTCCTCCACTCTCCTTGACTCTGTTCCTCCCCCTTCTTCCGCTCTCCTCGGCTCTCCTCTTCCGCTCTCCTCGGCTCTGCTCGGCTCCTCGGCAATCCTCGGCAGTCCTCCGTAGCCGCAGCAGTTATACCAGCGGCCAATCTGCTAACCAGCCACAGCCCACGGCCAATCAGCCACAGCCGACGACCATCCACCACCCGAGCCAGCACCCCTCCACGTGAGGCCAAGAGCCTGTAAACTACTCTCTGGGGCTCTGTCCCCACACTCCACCCCTACAGGGTCTCGCCTCACAATCTGCGCAACAAGCGTCTTCCACGAGGGTCCCTGTGCCGTATTAGCCTACTGACACCTACGGACGAAAAGAAACGGTAGTCTTAGGAACCAACAATGGCAATCCCTTCCATCTGGGAGGATACATGCTAGCTTTTTGTCCTGGGAAAGGAGGGTCGCTGCCACTGGCACCTTTCCTGGTTTGTGGTACCAGACCTTTATGGCAGTACTTGGGGTCCCTTGCATAGTTTCAACATGTAACAGAACAGGGGACCCCATAATAGGCCATAGTGAGAGCACATAGTTTCCTCGCAAAATCATCCCGGTATCGGGACCTCTGTATACTACAGTCACTTGCGGTGGCCACTCAGCCACCACCCCTGGCGTCACTTGCAAATCATGAGTCAAACCGGCCCCCCATGGGGCTATCAGACCCAACCACCGACAGTGGGGGCTTTTGACCTGCCAGGGCCAAGTCCATTGCTGCCGTTCCCCTGCTTTCAAGCATGTGGGTGCTGGCAGCAAAATGTTCCCATTTCTGCCGTAGCCTGGCTTTAACAGAGTCTCACTGGTGGTAACTTGTAATTGAATGGGAGCGGCCGTTCGATGTAGCAGAGCTTCTACTGGTGCAGGCCCTCCCTTCCGTGGTCTCTCATTCAGGACTCTCAGGACGTCCCATAGACGCGAGGCCCAGTCACACATCGTGGGAGGGTTTTGACACCCGGAGACCTTGCTTCAAAAGGCCATTATAGCTTTCAATCATGCCAGCTGCTTGTGGATTGTACGGGGTGTGAAACAACCATTGCACGTCCATCCTGGCAGCCCAGCACTGCACTTCTTGCCCCGTAAAATGGGTACCCCTGTCACTTTCAATGACTTGGGGGCGCCCATAGAGGGCGCACAGCCGTGTAAGGGCGACCACTGTATGCCGCTGATCCACAGCCACACAGGGCCAAGCAAACATCAACCCCGTAGCAGTGTCCACTGCTGTAAATGCATATATCGCATAGCGGGCCTTAGGCAGGGGTCCAATGTAATCCACTTGCCAGCGAGTGAGGGGCACTCTCCCTCGTGTAATCTGCTGTGTCTCCCAGGGGAGCCTCCGCCTTTGGGGGCTGTCCTGGGCACAGACGGCACAATCATAGCAGGCATCTGCTATCTCCTGCCATTTCAAAGGCAGGCCCCAGCGTCTGCTCACCTGCCACATGGTTCGGCTTCCAGCGTGCTGCAATTTCCTATGCAGCCAGTGGGCCACATCAGTGGCAGGAGCCCGCTCTAACCATCGTACCCGTGCTAGGGCGTCTGCTTCATCATTACCTGGGGACACTAAGGGGGACTGACCTGTGACATGCATTAGCGTCACCTCCTTCTCTGCCCTAGGTCCCAGAGGTCCTGCCACATGGCTTGACCCCACAGTGGATGGTGTCCCACCAACCAGTTTTGGTGTTCCCATGTAGGGAGACACAACGTTAGGCCCCGGAACACCGCCCAGCTGTCAGTGCAAATAACTAGGGGCCCAGGCTCGTGGCTGATTACCATCCACACAGCCCGTAATTCAGCCCACTGGCTACTCTGGCCCGTCCCAGTATCAAACCAAATGGTGTCTGTTTTGGGCAGCACATCAATAGCCGTCCAAACAGCTGCAGCCCCTCGGCTAGCACCATCGGTAAACCAGGCATCCTCAGGTACTGGGGACTGTCCTTCTTTGTAGGGCGAGGGCTCCAAGTCCTCCCCTCTAGGCAGAGCACTTGGCTCAGCCTGAGCTACAAGCTCCACAGGCCCCAGGACCTGTTGTAGCTCTGTGCTCAAAGGGCTTGAACTAAGGGTGCTAAATTGCTCCAAGTAGGCACCCCACTTGGCGAGGGTGGTGGTCTGTGCCACCCCTGTTTTGGGTCCCTGGGTCCATGTACGGACTCACCCCTGGACAGGATACGTTGTTCGAACCAACACACGTGCCATTCCTGTGATGGCTTCTGTGGCCACTAGGGCTGCATACACAGCAGCCAGCTGTTTCTCTATTAGAGAGTAGCGGACCTCCGCTCCTTTCCATAATTGGGACCAAAATCCCACTGGCAACCGGAGACGCTCCTGCCGTTGCCAGAGGCCCCATCTGTACCCCTCTTGGGTTACGTGAACATCAAATTCAAATGGGCAGCTGGGGTCCACTACTTGCAGAGCCTGTGCCTGCTGCACTGCCCGTTTCGTGGCAACGAAGGCTTGCTCTATAGCCTCAGTTCAATCCCATGAGGCCCCCTTTTTTTTTTATCATATTGTACAAGGGCCTTGCCATTTGTGCTAAACGGGGTACCAACACCCGCCAATATCCTAGCAGACCTAAATACGTCTGTAGTTGAGAGACCTTGGTCGGCGGGGGAAAGGCTTGTATCTTATCAATGATTGCCTCAGGTATGACCTTTGTCTTACCCGACCACACAACACCCAAAAACTTGACGGATAAGCCAGGGCCTTGGACCTTTTCCTCATTCACTGCCCAGCCATGTGACTTCAGGTGGCAGAGAAGAGAGGGAGCTGCTTGCTCTAAATCAGAAAGAGAATCTGAGGTTAACAGAATGTCATCAACATAATGAAACAAGGCCGCAGAGGATGGGTGATCCCACTGTGCCAAATCCTGGGCCATGAGCCCATGGCAGATAGTGGGGCTGTGCAAGTATCCTTGCGGAAGGACTTGAAAAGTCCACTGACGCCCATCCCACGTAAAAGCAAACTGCTCTTGACACTCGGGTACAATGTCAATGGAGAAAAAAGCATTGGCCTAGTCCACTACATAGTGATATGTCCCCAGGCGGACATCAGACGATCCATTAAATCATGAATTGAAGGCACTGCAGCATGCAAGGGTGACGTCACCTTATTTAACTCCCTACAGTCCACAGTCATTCGCCAGGTCCCATCTGGCTTCTTGACAGGCCATACTGGGAGTTAAAGGGACTGTGTGTTGGCCTCACAATATGTGCCTTTTCCAATTCCAATATTGTACGACCAATCTCCTCCTGTCCTCCTGGCAGGCAGTACTGTCGCACTGTAACCATGCGCCAGGGCTGTGGCAACACTTGAGGAGGGTGGTGAGCATGCCCGCGTGTCACCGCTTTCACCACCCGGATCCGGAGACGGAACTCTCCTACCGATGTCTGTAAACTGAGGCCATGTAGCACGTCCGCCCCTAGAATACACTCCGGAACGGGGGAGACATAAACCTTGTAGGTACGAGGAGGAAACCTTCCTATACCCAGTGGTAAGGAAACGGCTTTCACAGTCACAGTTTTTCCCCCGTAGCCATCAATGCAGATTGCTGGTCCAGGGAACAGTTCTGGGTTCCCATAAACGAGACTGCAGTCGGCGCCAGTGTCAACTAGGGCCAAAACCCTCTGCACATTCGAAGGGGACCAATGTATGGACAGTTCCACGTGGGGCCTCCGGTCCCTGCTTGTCCCCTCTGACCGGGTACCTTGGCCCCACCCCTAATCAAGCTGCAAGGAGTCGGCCTCAAGCCGCTGCATGAAGTCCTGGAGGGACACGGGTCGCGCTTTCCCAGACTCCTCCTTTATGTTTCCCCGGAATTGTTGTTCCGGACGCAACTGTTTCCAGAGTTCAAGCAGGAGTGCGTTGGGTTGCTGGTCTATTTTCTTCCTATTGACCCCTGCTGCCATGAGATCACGCCACATCTGTGCGCGTGTTACTCTCTGAGGCCCATGACCTCGCCCCTTTACCTTTGGTTTGGGCTTCCAGGTCTCAACTGTGCGGACCTCCTGTCTTAACTTCCTTCGCCTCCGGCTTTCAACATCCCCTAGGGTGGCCATGGCAGTTGTAACTTCATGGATCCGTCGCCCTACATATGGTGTAAGAATAGCAACCAAGGATCCAAAAGCACTCGCAGGTGCAGTATCCAAAACCAGATCTCTCATGCTGGCAGTAAAAAGCTCGTCATCTGGGCCCTGCATGTTGAGGTTAAAAATAGCATGTCTCATACCCATTTCACGGATTATTTGCGTAAGTTCTGTATATGACTGCCATTGACTCACAGTGTCTGGCAGCTCGCCAGCCTGTTCCCATACTGTGCGTACCACAGCCGTGAGCCACGCCATTAGAGAATGGTTGCTCTGGTTGTTGGCCAACCTATGGCAGTTTTGTAACCTTTGTCGCAGGAATGGATGC
>NW_027424220.1:0-4990 GCF_036562045.2 Rhinolophus sinicus | reverse complement strand
TGCTCACAAATGAGGAGGCCCATCACATTTTGTTTCAGAGACTTCTTTCAATGTCTAATGATTCTCTGCCTTTCAGTTCACAGTGAATGCAATCTGTGAAAACTCCTTTCCAAATGCAGTGCTCTCTCTGTAGAACGGCAAGCTACTCCATCAGGCAAATATCCATGTACATACTTGTTTTTAGCAAGGGCAATTTTCACATTGTGACTTAAATTTCACTGGCAGTGTTTGTCTTTAGGACTGAAAAGCATTCTCATGTATCCCAAAAGGGTCTAAGATGCAGGGCCGTCACAACATTAGAGGACCTGTGGTTTATGAGAGGTGTTGTACTGGGAATATCCCTTACATTTTTTTGGTAAAAGTCACACAACCAGTTTTCCGTTGGAAACTATAAAATGCAATTCAGTTTTGTAATATACCAACACATTGTGCTTTCCTCAATCCTTGCTCTCTTATACCATTTATCTGATTACAAGCTATCAATAGAAACCTAAGCCATGCAACTTCCACTTCCCATTTACTCTGCCCTTCACCTTGTGCCCTGGCAAACACTGGCCTGCCTTCTTTCCCTATGAATTTGACATTGTTGGTCTGTTATCTGAATAGATAGACAGCATATATGGATTTTGGGTGCTAGCTTCATTCAATTGCCAATTTCTCAAGGTACTTTCTTGTGGAATCAGGACTTCTGTCACCTTTATGACTGTGTCTTGTTTCATTTTATACACATGCCACCTTCGCTAATGCATTCATTATTATACCTGATATTTTGTTTCTACAATTTTGCCATTAACTACAGTGCAGTTTTGAATTCTCTTTAGAAGCTTCTGGGCATCTGTTTTAAACACTATTGGGGGTATATCAATAGTCAGGTGATATTTTCATTCTCAACATCCTGGGCAAATAACACACTGTTTTCAATGGTAGCTATATCTTCCTATGTATCCAGCAGACACGTGAGCATTCTAGTTCTTCCACATCGCCTTGTGAAAACACATGTTATCTTTTCTCTTTGGTTGATCACAGCATTCTTAAAGGACTAGCATATGATCTCTTTGTGCTTTCAATTTTCCCTCCCTAACCGATAAAGTGTGAAATTTTCATAGCAAAATATTTTAGAATGTGTGGCTTCAGTAACAGAAGTGTATTTCTCACCATCCTGAAAGTCCAAGATGAAGTGGCAGAATGTTGTTTTCTCAGGAGGTTCTGTCAACAGTCAACTGGAAAGCAAGGTCAGATTCTGAGGGCTCTAGGATAAAGGAACAGCTGAGCAGAGCCACAGAATTCAGTCTTCTCTCAGACTCACACTCTCTTGTCTGCCCAGCACTGGAGCTTTAATCCTTACCCATCAGTAGGCTGGAAAATTACATATCAGTGTACTCATGTATCACAGAAAGGAAACGGTGTCATCACCATCCGCTCTCCAGAAGGTCACAACCACAGAGGTGCCATCAACCATTTGTAGCTCAGAGACTTAGCCAAGACAGACCTTCCAGTTTGAGCCTTGAATGTGACTTCATCATTCTGTGCGCTCTGAATAGCAATCTTTCTCATATTAGAGAAGCCCTTGGGCCCAGCAAAAATGACTTCCCAGGAATAACTTTGCCACTTCAAAGAGGAGCAAGAACTTTCTATGCAGTTGGTGTGAGCACTGGTTCCAAAAAGTGTCCCATCAAAGAGTGTTCCCGGATGAATGTGAGCTCCAAATAGAGGCAGATTGAGTCTTCAGATCTCGCATGGTGATTTTCAACATAAACCACTTATCATACCTAGAAAGTTTGGGCTCAGGTTCTTGAATGTCCTCATCATGTGCTGAGTAGTGTCAAGGGAGTGTTGTTACATGGAGAAGAAGGATACACTTTTGTATGATATTCTGTCAGTCCTGACAGGCAGGATCAGATCCATGGTTCTGCCATTTGAATTCCCTGATAGCTGCCTATCAACTGGCTGATTTCAGAGGGTTGGATGTAATTCAGTAGAGGTCAGGTTCACCAGGAATTACCTGAGAAATAAAGGAAGTCCACTTTCTTTATGTGTGGGCTCAGTAGCTGACTCAGTCTATACATTTGTTCCTGTTATGTGACTTTTCAAAGACACAGTATTTCTCCAGGGAAGACACTCTCTGCCATCCCTTAGCAGGTGACAGAACAAAGATTGGAAGTTACACTAGATTCTGTCACCACACATGGAGTGCCACGTGCAGAATGTATAGACTCTTTGAGTAAAAGGGTGAAAATTGGGAATATTTCCTCAATTTTGAAGATCAGAGAATTAAAGAAACACACATAACATGAGAAAAATGTGAAAGATGAAACAGATAGTGATGTCGTAGGAAGCCCTCAGTAACACAGAAGAGAAAGGGAGAGGCAAAGCAGACCTGCAGCAATCAGAGTATTACCCTGATTTAGACTCTAGATCTTTGAGGTTAGCCCAGGCTAGAATCCTGCAATAGACCACAGCTGTTGCAGTGGCTCTCTGATCAATTTTTCTTTCCTCGTTGAAGGAAATATCTCTGCTCACAGGTGTGGAGTCCCATCACATTTGATTTCAGACACTTCTTTCAATGTGTAATGATTCTCTCTCCCTTTCAATTCATAGTGAATGAAATCTGTGAAAACTCCTCTCCAAAATCAGTGTTCTCTCTGCTACACGGTAATCTACTCCATCGGGCAAATGTTCACCACCACACTTATTTCTAGCAAGGGTACTTCTCCCACTGGGACCTAATTTTCATGGTCAGTGTTAGTTTTTAGATATGAGGAGTTTTCTCATGGAGCCTAAATGTTCTAGAAGTTATGGCCATCACAACTTTGAGGACTGGTGGTTTAGGAGAGATGCCCTACTGGGACTATCTCCTACATAGTTTTGGTAATAGTTACACAGCCAGTTTGTTTTTGGAACATTTAAAAACTACAATTCAGAAAGGGTAAGGGGGAAAGAGGACAAATGGCAGCATGAGGTGAGCCTCTGTAAAACTCACCTGGAATTTACAACAAATCGAACAACAAAAACTCCACAAAGGACTCCCTGCACAGCAGACACGCAAGACGAAGAGGCTGACTACCGAAACCAACTACATGTGGGAGAATTGCGCGAGCAGAGGAGAAAAAGGGAGAAGTTCAGAGATGGAGTCGCGCGGGCACAGGACGCAGACCTAACGCAGTGCTCCGAGCTCGCTGCTTCCCGAGACTACTGCAGCTGCGGGAGGGGGAAGAATTCGGACTAGTAGGGCTCTGCTTATGGCCCACAGGGCTGAGGGGGCAGTATATAACATGGCTGAACCGAACGCTCAAGGCAGAGACCTCGAGAAAAGGTAGAGGGAAGAAGGCTGAACACGGTGGTTGAAGCCCTCACTGCCAAGCAGAAAACGGAAGTCTTAGGCACTGAGACTAGCCGCCCCCTCCCAACCCTCCCAAAGCTTGCCCGCCCCCACCGTCCCGGTGCTAGAAACAGAACAGTAGCAGTGTCAGATCAAAAGAAAGAATATTTGCTGTTTTGAGAACTGTGGACCACAGACACAAATTTGCAGCCCAACTAGTTCCGGCAAAGGGGAGGGAGGCGTTAAAGCAGGACCGGCTCTGGTGGTGGTTGCCGCCATTGCTCTGGGCCACCTCTCACAACTCATCCCGCCCCTGACCTCACCTATCTGGGCGGATACCTGCAGGAGTAAACAGAACTGCTGAAACATATAGGCTCTGAATCTGGAGCTGGAAGAGCTTTGGAACATCACAAGCTATCCACATACCCACCGGGACACTGTGCCCTGTGACCTAGACGAACTATTAACAGAAGAGAAGCACATCTCCCAGGGAATCCCCCAATTGTGTGAGAAGCTGGAATAGTGCAGAGTAAACATAGCACTACCGTGTGGGAGAAGAAAAATAAGCTGTAGTTGGAGAAAAAATAAAACATTCTACCAACAAGTACTGGAAAACAAAAGAAAGGCCACTTCATATCAACCTGTTGCAGAAGCCACGCCTGTAGATGTCTAGGAAGAGAAATAGTAAATCAGTAATTGACATGAATAACCATGGCAACAAGATAGCTCAGAAAGAAAGTGAAAACTCTCCAGAAGAGGCAATTAAAGATCCAGAAATATGTGACTTAAATGACAGAGAATTCAAGATTGCAGTTCTTAAAAAATCTGAACAAGATGCAAGAAAACACACATAGGCAGTTAAATGAACGCAGAAACACAGTAAAAGAACAGCATGAGCATTTTACGAAGGAGATTGAAATTTTAAAAAAGAACCAAATAGAATTTCTGGAGATTAAGAACTCAATAGAGTAAACTAAGAAGGAAATAACCAGCTTAGGTAGTAGAGTTGACAAGATGGAGGAAAGAATCAGTGACATCGAAGATAGAAACCTGGAAATGACACAGATGGAAGAAGAAAGAGACTTGAGACTTGAAAGAAATGAAAGAACTCTACAAGAACTTTCTCACTCCATCAGAAAGAGCAATATAAGAATAATGGGCATACCAGAAGGAGAAGAAAGAGAGAAGGGAACAGAGAATATATTCAAACAAATTGTCGATGAGAACTTCCCAAATTTGTGGACAGAACTGGACCCTCGAATCCAAGAAGCAAATAGAACACCTAGTTACTTCAATCCCAACAGGCCTTCTCCAAGGCACATTGTACTGAAGCTGTCTAAAATCAACGACAAAGAAAGAATCCTCAAGGCAGCCAGGAAAAGAAGACGGTAACTTACAAAGGAAAGCCCATCAGATTATCATCAGCTTTTTCATCAGAAACTCTACAAGCCAGGAGGGAGTGGAACCAAATATTCAAACTATTGAAAGAGAGAAATCATGAGCCAAAAATAATATATCCAGCAAAGATATCCTTTAGATATGAAGGAGGAATAAAGACCTTTCCAGACATACAGAAGCTGAGGGAATTTTCTAATACATGACCTGCCCTATAAGATGCTAAAGGAGGCTATTCGACCACCATCAAGAGGGACAATTTGTGGCACCCAAAAC
>NW_027424219.1:0-5027 GCF_036562045.2 Rhinolophus sinicus | reverse complement strand
CTTCTAATGACAAACTCCAAGGTGTCTGTGCTAGCTTAGGGCAATCAAGGAATCCAGCATTCTTGGCAGAGTGGCTAGTACAAGGCTGAACATACGTCTCAATAGAGCAATCAGTTTTCTTTATGTCAATCTATGACATTTAGAAAGAGGAGACCTTTCTTCTGCTTGGGGTCCTAGGCCGGGAGGATTTGAGTTTGGGGCTCCCAACAGTCTCGTCCTCAGTCTCTGGATGGAGATGCATGTGCAGTTAGAAAGATTGAAGCCAGCCCAGAAAAAATCAGAAACGAGGGAGAGAGGGCGCCCAGAAGATAGCATTCAAGACCACTATTCCTGACGTGCCAGGAGCTACCTTGATCTTTGAACTTCTCTTTTGTTTTAGTCAATAAATTCCTCTTTGAGGTCAATATAGCATGAATAAGGTTTCTGCACTTCTCAAAACCTAGCTAATAATACATAACAAAGCTTGTTCACACTTCTGTGTACGTAAAGATACCTACTGACTAATTCAGCTGCACACCTGCTTATTTCACTCTCTCCTTAACATCTGTCTTTTCTCAGCATTTGATGCACTCATCGTGTTGGGGAAACTGATTACATTCCCTACTCACTCCCCACACTCTGTGCTGCCCTTGCCTCTCCTGACAGCAATCCTCCTAAGGAGGAAACACCCATAGCAGGCTTTTTGAATCACCACTTGGAGCCTTATATCAACTAAGCAGACATTGCTTTTGGAGCTGCCAAATAAAACATACTGGCCTGCTTATGAACTGATGAACTGAAATCTCACCATCATTTTGCTGACCTTCTGCCTAGTGATAGTCAGCTGGTGCTGGAAGACTGTGAAGACACAGCATTTTTATCTCTCTGCAAACAGGTTTCTGGGGCAGAGCCAGCTATCAGAACACATCCCCAGACCAGTGGAAACATCCAGTCTCAATCATCACCTTGCAGAGGTTTAGCTTGATACTACATTTTATCCTTGTTTGGCTTTTTAATGGGCAACTTACATTTTAAAAAATTTCTAGATATTCAGAAATGGCCCTAAGGTTGGCATGGCTGCCCCTCCCTTCCTTAACCTGGGGTCAGTTTTAATACAGTATTGGTACTTAGGGAACTATAATTGAGGCCAAATGGATGGTATACTTTATCTGACAAATGGTGGTTCTTTAACTGTATCAAAACAATGGGCTGGTTAACTCTCAAAATGTCATTGGTTACAGTACGGATCTTTACACTAAACTTCCCCTGTCCTTTTCTCTGACTGTATGTCTCTTCCAATTGCCCATCCACTGTCCCATGCACATTTTGAATGAACAATCTCTCCCTTATAGAGATTTGTGTTACTATCTAGTTACAAGTGCTTAGAAAACTAATGGTTGACATCTTTCTTATTCTTGCATTCAAATCAATGCTTAAGAAACTGTATTTCAGACAATGGACTGCTTCATCCGTAGTTATCAATTTCTAGTTCTTTTAATCTACAGATATTTATTCAGTGCATATTATGAGCCAGATACCACGACAAACAAGAAAAGACCACACCCTATTGTCACCAAACTAGCTGATGAAAGATGAGTTGAGGCAGCCTTACTTCTTCTATTCCCATTTAGTCAACTATCCATTTATTAGGGTTTTTCATGCATCTTCAGTTATAATTCATATAGCTACTGTTTGTGCACACTTTACAAATTGTACAGCTGTATGCAAATATAGGTAAGTGTGTCAATAACTAAAAGCAACAAGGAGATAAAGAGGGCATTCATTACAGCTGCTAATGTTTATTTTGTATTTTTCTTCTCTCTTCTCTCCACTTTCCCTTCTTTTGAGGTTGTACAAATTTAGGGAAAACTAAAATGTCTCTAAAAGCCACTCTGGTATCGGTGATTATTGTTGCCTGAGGATATGAGAGTGATCATTTATAAATCACTGTAATTTAAATTGGAAATCTCCACAATTATACCCAGATGTAACATTTGAAAAAATAGATACTGAGATTTTACAGATACCTGGTTAATTTCATGATTGTATTAATAGTTAGATGATTCAGATAATTTGAGGCCTGAGAATGAGAATAATTGGGGAGACTTCTTGGGAGACAGCCTGCCTATCTTGGGACAATATCTGAATACCCTCCTATAGTTGAGAAGAAGTGTGTATTCCAGCAACTAAGTTCTAGTAAGTTTTTGGTTGTTGTTCTTAATTTTCTCATCAGTAATAACATTTTATTTTCTTTGTTAACAAGTTTCTTAGGTTAGTGCAACCTGAAAAGCCTTGTTAACTAGGCTTTTATAGAGTTAAAATTTATGCATAAATGCCCTTTTTTATTATTTGAACATAATTTGACAACAAGCTGTAACCTGAGTAAGAAAGAGTTAAGGAAGTTAAGGCCTCCCAACCCCAGACATAGTGATGCTCTGATTCTGTGTCTTCTGTGCAGCAGGCATTTGGTAGTAGAAGGGGAGAAATTTGTTTAGCATGGAGAAAAGTTTGTGGCTGTTGAGAAATAATCATTATAGTTACATTTTGCCTGGAGTTTTTTTTTTTTCTCCCCCCGCCCCACACAGAGGAATAATAAATAGTCCATCCCACATCCTCTGAGGGGGTTATAGTCAGTCCCACCAAAATCAGTGGAAGGAGGAAAGCTTATGGTATCCTTTCAAAGTCCAAAAGGTTCAACCGCTCAAAAATAGCCCCACTGCGGTAACAGAAAACCCTACCATTGGATGTGCCTGCTTCCAGAAGGGCAAGGTATTGTGTATCCAAGAAGCAGATGCTGAAGAACAGAATAGCAGCCACAATAGAAACACATATTCACTGAGGAAACCCAACAGTTTAACCTGCATATCTTCTTTATAATCCACTTTTTTATGTTGCTGGACTAGTTATTTTCACAAGGCCTGGGGGGCTGGAATCTTAACAAACAAGTTGTGATGGTAGGTAAAGATGGGGTTATTAAAAATATGGAGCACTGGTGCTACGCAGAATTTCTCGGTGTGGAGTATGTACTCCAGAAAGATATCACTACTTAAAACTGATCATTACCAGACACGTGGGGATGTCTTGGTATTGTCTCTTGGACACATAACAGGCCTAAGGTCTCCCAAGAGACCACCAGAGTGACAGTTCCCTTTGATGCATCTTTTCCCAAAGTATTGTCTGAGGAAATAAATTTTGTGAGCTACTCTGAAATAAAATCATTTTGGAGTCAAGTAAGTTTGTCTCTATATCATATCTCACTAAAGACTCAAATATGTTGCACATAACACATAAAGGGATCTGAGAAGCCATGAATTAAATATACCTGCTTAACTTTGTCTCACATCGTGGAATCTCTCTTTTTTGAAACGAATAATATCCTGTGGGTTTACTTTGTGTTCCTATCTTCTTTCTGATGATTTTTTTTTTTGTCAACACTTAGAAAGTGCTGTCTACATGCCGAGCTACTTTCTTAGATGAGGAAGCTGGGATAACAAGATGTTGTGGTTGTTAAGAGGCAAAATTCACACTCAGGTAGCTTGGTGCCAAAGGCATTTGATCACTACATATAAAGGTTTGTCTTCAAACCTTGAATTTTTAGAAACTTGATTCTGCTTACAAGTCGTGGGATGCTTCATCTGTAGGGTTGGAGGCACATTAAATAAAATCAAGAGACTGAAGTTTCAAACCAGAATGTCTACTTTATAATTTACAAGAAATTGCCACCGTAGAGATTAGAACTTCGAAGTGCTTATTTATGCTTTCTTCCCTTCTAGAAAGACCTGTGTGGAAGCCAGACCACATGCAAAATGTTGCTGCGTGGAAATGAAATCAGAACAAAGAGCATTAATCAGATCACTCTTTCTCGTTCTGTGCTTCAGGGACTTATAATTGTGGGGGAAATAATGACTGAAGTCCTTCATTATTGATATAGTGAAGTTCAATTTTTTTCTCACAAAAGTTCATTTTTTCCCAACAAAAACTCTCAGTAGTGGGAATATTGCACCCGAATGGAAAAAATGAGAACATGTGCTTGCTCACCTTCCCCTCTAAAAGCCAATGGAAAGAAAGAGAAGATTCATTTCTTCAATGAATAAATCCACAGCTATGCCAAAAGCTATACAGGAGGTCATTAGAAAAACCAGAACTCGCATACAATTCCTGAAAGATAAAAAGCAAATGTGAATAGATTTTTGAAGAGGAAAACAAACTACAAAACATGAATAGGCTATGCCTGAGGTGGTAGTAATACTCCTGATTGATCTTGGCCCGACATAATGAGTATAAACTGTTGGATGGATCTTGAGATGTTTCTCAGAAGGTTCATTGCGGAGCTACAGCTTGTGCTTCCAGAGCAACTAAGCCCCTCCCGTTCCTCTGTACTGGACCCAGCAGAGGTTTGGGTGTTGTTTGCTCACAGGATAAAGCAGAAAGCCAGAAAAGAATTATATAGTCAAGGCAAGATACCAGCTATTGGTATCCAAGAAAGACAGAATTGCCTCTACTCAAGTAAATGTAGCTCACATCTCAAATTCACCACAGCCCTTCCTTCTTCTGTCCGTCAGTATGAGGGGCAAGATGCGGTCATCACAGTAGTCAGGCATTGTTCAAAGTAGACATGATCAAAGAGTCAAATATATGAATCACCACGAATCACGAAATATATGACGGAATTAACAATGTGAAAAAGAGTCACCAAAACAAACATACGTACCAATAACAGAAAATAGAGTAATTGAGAAAAGGGGGAAAAAAACCCTCAGGATAAGCATAATCAATGTAGTTCAGAGAAGTTACAAAGAATATTATGATCATAAAAGGGAACAAGTTAGAAATTTTGGACACTAAAAGTTTGTTGGAAAAAATAGAGTGGATGTAAAATAGACATAACTACAGAGAATATTTTGTGAGCCTGGAGATTAACCTGGAAATTTTTCAAAATTTCAAGAAAAGTTTAAGAAAAGGATGGAATATGTAGCACAATAAAATAAACACATAAAAATAAAAGAGAAGAAATTAATTCAGATTAAAAAAATTAAGAATGGAGAGGG
>NW_027424218.1:0-5035 GCF_036562045.2 Rhinolophus sinicus | reverse complement strand
AATCAAGACTACTTAGCTTGTTACACTATGCTATACTTTTAAGTATGAGATATATGGAAAAGAACATGACTTCCACCAATTCAAAGCAAAACTTAGAAGTAAGAAACACTGGAATAAACAAAAGCGAAATGGATAAACAGAAAATAATTACTATGTGTTACACTTACATCAATTTGATATGTAAGTGTCCTTTTCAAGCATTCATAAATTAGAATTTCATTTGATTTCTCAAGTGTGTTCCACAAATTCCTTCAGTCCATATCTTTCCTGTTACGACCATTAGTTTAAAAAAATAGTAAGATACCATTTACTTAGAATAAGTGGTGTTGAATATGCCATTTGAACGACCAATATATCCAAACCTAAGTATTTCTCAAAATAAGGACAAAGAAACCACAAATTAAACACATAAGTTTCTTGTTGAAATGAATTATATGATGCCTTCTGCTGATATTTGTCAACATACATTTTAATCTTTGTTTTGCTTAATAGCCTTGTCAGTCATTCTGTGATTCAAAGGAGGCTTCATCTTTTGTGGCATCTTTAAATGTGTGGAATTTGGAAGTACACATGTTTACTTGTGTCAGAAAGAGAAACAGAACTAATGATAGTTAAATGACACTTTGCTCTAAAGTGCTTATTGTTGAAATCTTAAACTGATGCAAATGATTGGGAAGCATTTCTCATCCCAACTCTTCTTTTCAATTACCGTAAAAGATGGGGACAGCCCTGTTGAAATTTTAGATTTTGATAGCAGTGCAAGTAAAATGATGAAAGAAAGTTATTTACTGACATATAAAGAAAGATATGCGGACTTGCGGAAAAATGGCGGCGTGAGGTGAGCCTCTGTAAAGCTCCCCTGGAATTTACAAAGAATAGAACAACAAAAACTCCACAAAGGCCTCCCTGCACAGCAGACACGCAAGATGAAAAGGCCCACTACCGACTGAAATCACCTACAGGTGGGAGAATTGCGCGAGTGGAAGGAGGAAGAAAGGGAGAAGTACTCAGACAGAGACGCGCAGGCGCAGGACGCAGACCTAGCTCAGTGCGCCGAGCTCGCTGCTTCCCTGAACCACCGCAGCTGCAGGAGAGGGAAGAATTCGGACTGCTAGGACTCCGCCAGGGTTCCACAGGGCTGAGGGGACAGCATATAACAAGGCTGAACCCAACGCTCACAGCAGAGACCTCGGAGAAAAAACTCAGGAAAAAAGGTTGAAAACTGTGGTTTAAGCCCGCACTGCCGAGCAGAGAACGGAGCCTTAGGCATTGAGACTAGCCGCCCCCTCCCTCCCCTCCCAGAGCTCGCCCCGCCCCCACCTGCCTGGTGCTAGAAGTGAAACAGTAGCAGTGTCAGATCAAAACAACAGAAAATTTGCTGTTTTGAAAACTGTGGACCGCAAACACAAATTCACAGCCCAACTACTTCCAGCAAAGGGCAGAGAGCTGTGGAAGCAGGACCGGCTGTGGTGGTGGTCGCCGCCATTGCTCTGGGCCACCTCTCACAACTTACCCCGCCCCTGACCCCACCTATCTGGGCGGATCCCTGCAGGAGTAAACAGAACTGCTGAAATGTACGGGCTCTGAATCAGGAGCTGGAAGAGCTTTGGAACATCAAAAGCTCTCTGCATACTCACCGGGACACTGCATCCTGTGACCTAGACGAACTGTTAACCGAAGAGAAGCCCGACTCCCAGGGAATCCCCCCATTGTGTGAGAAGCAGGAATAGAGCAGAAAAAACAGCACTACCGTGTGGGACAAGAAAAATAAGTTGAAGTTGGAGAAATAATAAAACATTCTACCAACTAATACTGGCAAACAAAAGAAAGACCGCTTTCTATCAACCTGTTGCAGAAGCCACTCCTGTAGATGTCTAGGAAGAGAAATAGTAAAGCAGTAATCGCCATGAATAACGAAGGCAACAAGATAGCTCAGAAAGAAAGTGAAAAATCTCCAGAGAAGGCACTTAAAGATACAGAAATATGTGACTTAAATGACAGAGAATTCAAGATTGCAGTTCTGAAAAAACTCAACGAGATACAAGAAAACACAGATAGGCAGTTAAAGGAACTCAGAAACTCAATCAAAGAACAGCAGGAGCATTTTACGAAAGAGATAGAAATCTTAAAAAAGAACCAAAGAGAATTTCTGGAGATTAAGAACTCAATAGAAGAAATTAAGAATGAAATAACCAGCTTTGGTAGTAGACTTGACCAGATGGAGCAAAGAATCAGTGACATCGAAGACAGAAACCTGGAAATGACACAAATAGAAGAAGAAAGAGACTTGAGACTTAAAAGAAATGAAAGAATTCTACAAGAGCTTTCTGACTCCATCAAAAAGAGCATATAAGAATAATGGGCATACCAGAAGGAGAAGAAAGAGAGAAGGGAACGGAGAATATATTAAAACAAATTGTCGATGAGAACTTCCCAAATTTGTGGACAGAACTGGACCCTCGAATCCAAGAAGCAAATAGAACACCTAGTTACCTCAATCCCAACAGGCCTTCTCCAAGGCACATTGTATTGAAGCTGTCTAAAATGAACTACAAGGAAAGAATCCTCAAGGCAGCCAGGGAAAAGAAGACAGTAATTACAAAGGATAGCCCATTAGTTTATCATCAGATTTTTCAGCAGAAAATCTATAAGGCAAGAGGGAGTGGAACCAAATATTCAAACTATTGAAAGAGAGGAAATATAAGCCAAGAATAATATATCCAGCAAAGATATCCTTTAGATATGAAGGAGGAATAAAGACCTTTCCAGACATACAGAAGCTGAGGGAATTTTCTAATACAAGACCTGCACTACAAGAAATACTAAAGGAGGCTATTCGACCACCATGAACAGGGACAATTTGTGGTAACCAAAACTCAAAAAGGGGGAGAGTAAAGGCCTGAACCGGAATATGGGAATGGAGAAAGTAAGCGTGCTGAAGAAAATGGAATACTCTAAATATCAAACTTTCTTTTACATAAACTTAAGGGTAAACACTCAAAATAAATCCAGAATTGAAATATATACTGAAATAAAAGAGGAAACAGAGGGAAACATCATAGAATACCACCACACAGAAATAATAGACAACAACAAAAAGGCAAAGAAACAATGCAGACACAGCCTCACCAGAAAACTAAAGATAGAATAACAGGAAATCCTCACATACCAATAATCACCCTAAATGTAAATGGACTGAACTCACCAATAAAAAGGCACAGAGTAGCAGATTGGATCAAAAAACTAAACCCAATCATATGCTGTCTCCAAGAGACACATCTCAGCTACAAGAACAAGCATAGACTCAAAGTGAAAGGGTGGAAATTGACACTCCGAGCAAATGGTGCCCAGAGAAAATCAGGGGTAGCCATAATGATATCAGATGAAACAGACTTCAAGGTGAAAAAGATAACAAGAGACAAAGATGGACATTTCATAATGGTGAAGGGGACTGTACAACAAGAAGACATAACAGTCATCAATATTTATGCCCCCAATCAGGGAGCACCGAAATACACCAAGCAACTACTAACAGAACTAAGGGGAGAAGCTGACCAAAGCACAATTATACTAGGGGACTTAAATACATCATTGACAGCTATGGATAGATCATCCAAACAGAAAATAAATAACAAAATAGTAGCCCTAAATGACACATTAGATGAAATGGACATAATTGACATTTATAGAGCACTTCATCCTAAAACATCAGACTATACATTCTTTTCTAGTGTACACGGAACATTCTCAAGGATAGACCATATATTGGGACATAAAATCAGTCTCAACAAATTTAAGAAGATTGAAATCATACCGTGCATATTCTCTGATCACAAGGCTTTGAAATTGGATATCAACTGTAAAAAGAAAGCAGAAAAAACACAAATACATGGAGATTAAATAACATATTTTTAAAGAAGAACTGGGTCAAAAAGAACTTAGAGGAGAGATCAAAAGATACATAGAAACGAATGACAATGAAAATACATCCTACCAAAATTTTTGGAATGCAGCGAAAGCAGTTTTAAGGGAAATTTATCTCATTACAGGCCTATCTCAAGAAACAAGAAAACTCCCAAATAAATAACCTTATGTTACACCTTAAAGAACTAGAAAAAGAAGATCAAGTAAAACCCAATGTCAGCAGAAGAAAGGAAATAACAAAAATTAGAGCAGTACTAAATGAAATAGAGAACAATGAGAGAATAGAAAAAATTAATATAACAAAGAGCTGGTTCTTTGAAAAGATTAACAAAATTGACAAACCCTTGGCTAGACTTACTAAGATAAAAAGAGAGAAGACACTGATTAACAAAATCAGAAACGTAAATGGGGAAGTTATCAAGGACACCACAGAAATACAAAGGATCATCCAAGAATAATATGAAGGACTATATGCCACCAAATTCAACAACCTAGAAGAAATGGACAAGTTCTTAGAAACATATAGCCGTCCAAGGCTGAACCATGAAGAACTGGAAAATCTAAACAGACCTATCACCAGTAACAAAATTGAATCAGTCATCCAAAACCTTCCCAAAAGCAAAAGCCCGGGACCAGATGGCTTCACTAGTGAATTCTACCAAACCTTCAAAGAGGATCTAATACCAATTCTGCACAAACTCTTCCAAAAAATTGAAGAAGAGACAGTACTCCCTAACTCATTTTATGAGGCCAACATTACCCTGATACCAAAACCTGGTAAGGACAGCACAAAAAAAGAAAACTACATATCAATATCTCTGATGAATACCGATGCAAAAATCCTAAATAAAATTCTAGCAAATCGAATACAACAATGCATTAAAAAGATTATTCATCACGCCCAAGTGGGGTTCATCCCCGGGGCACAAGGATGGTTCAACATCCGCAAATCCATCAATGTGATACATCACATAAACAAAATAAAGGACAAAAATCATATGATTATATCAATTGATGCCGAAAAAGCATTTGACAAGATACAACATCCATTTATGATTAAAACACTTAATAAAATAGATATAGAAGGAAAATACCTTAACATAATAAAGGC
>NW_027424217.1:0-5038 GCF_036562045.2 Rhinolophus sinicus | reverse complement strand
TACACATCTATTAGAATGGCTAAAATCCAGATCACGCGTAACACCAATTTCTGGCTACAGATAAGCAGGAAGAAGAGATGAGAATGATTTATGTGGTAATGGATTACAATTTGAGACATCGATATGAAGTCATGCTTGGCTTAATAAACTGCAGATAGCTACACACAGAAATATTTGTAGAAATGTGTATACACACAGGTTAGTATACATAGTTCCTTGATCTCTCAGCTGAGAGGGTCTAGAAATAACAACATCCAGCAGCAATTAGCACACCCAATGCTCAACTCTTGGTTTCTAATACTTCTCCAATGAAAGGAACAAGAACTCCTTGGAAAAACAGTTGATTCTAGGACTAGAGCAGGGATGATACAGGATGATCCTGGAGCGTCTTGCAGTGCCAGAAGGTATGAAAGTGCTAAAAACAACAAAACGAAACAACCCTCCGCAATGATTGGGATATCGCAAAGGGACATGAGAGCCACAGAGAGAGCTCTCAATGCCCAAAGCTGGAACAATTTGAGCAACAATATAAACAAAAGAGTTTTTTTAGTATAACCTAAAATATCTAGCAGTCCTTACTGGTATAAATAAGTAAATGAATGAATGAATGAATGAATGACAAGAAACAAATATCCCATGCAGAAGAATTTCAAATATTTTTAATAGATAAAATGGGAGCGTATATCCTACTTCTTAATAACTGTACACAGTGATTTCCTTTCAAAGAGAACAGTATGGAGAGGGAGAAAAGAGTAAGCTAACAGTGAAAGAAATCTGATAAACACTACCCCAGCCAGGTGACTCAGGTCAATGTCAACAATCACCATGTTGATAACATGTACCCTTGATATGATGAAAATGGCACTTTCCCTCTGTGGTCTTCCCCCCAAAATTCCGTAACCCCCCCTCTAATCATGAGGACAGTATCAGAATACCAATTCTGCAAAATATCTGACCAGTATTCCTCAAAACTATCAAAGTCACCAAAAACCAGTAAAACCTGTCACAGATAAGAGATGCCTAAGGCAACACAATGACTAAATGTAATGTGATATCCCGGATGGGATTCCCCCACACACATCAAAGACAAAAGTAAGGAAAGCTGAATCAAGTATGGATTTTAGTTGATAATAGTGTAGCAATATCAGTTTGTCAATTATAACAAATGTATCATACTAGTGCAAGATGTGACTAATAAGAGAAATTGAGAGTAGGGTATATGGAAACTCTGTACTATCTTCATAATTTTTCTGTCAATCTAAAATGGAAAGCTTTTTTTTAAAGTTTGCTTTGTTTTGTTTTGTTTTGTTTTAAGGTAATTTGGTTAGAGAGGCCACTCACTATCCAGGAAATCTGCATTGACAGAAAAAACATTATTGAGCTATTAATAATACCAAACAATTAAAATTTTATTTCTAAATCCTAATCTATCAATAAAATTATAACTTGGCTGAACAGATACATAGGTCAAATCTCCTATTAACAATGTACTATATAATATTTGCTAATTTGGAAAAGATGAGAAAGAAAGCATACGCTTTTAAGTATAAATAAGACATGTACTTAAGGATCTTAGGAGAAAGAAAATAAAAGCTATTCAAAATACAGATGTAATTATAGTATAGAGTATCATTTCATTCATCAGGTTTCAGACGTCATAGATAGCAATAAGAGTGGTTAATGAATCAGTGAGAAGAACCCCATGTTAATTGTATTATTAAGGGTTTGGTTTTTGGGAATTATTTTTTTCATTATTTTTAAATCGTAAGAGAATGTATGTATATTTTACTGCAGGAACTCAGACTTAGTCATCCTTTTCCTTTCCTGGCACATGGAAACAAGGTCAGATAGCCTACTTCAGCCTACAGCAGTATGCATAAAACTTAATATTCCGATGTGACTATGAAACACTGTTTGGCCTTTGTTTTGCCATTGCACCGTGTGGCTTTATTATATAGGCTAGATCATGGATAGGACTGCAGCATTGGAATGGTACTGTCCTTAAAAGTTCACCCTGTGGGAATAATTTATGGTGATCCCTTGTATAAGATCTTTCGGAACTCAGATTATATCTGAGAAACCTCCTTATATTGTGCCAAATTGCTCTCTACAGAGAACAGATTAGAGGTATGCTGAATATCATGGGTTATTTCTGAGATTCAATTTGCATTTTGATTTAAATTTTATGGATGCTAACTAAATCTGATAGAAGATTGAAACCAGACTCCATCGTCCCAATTATGGTATTTTTTTGTTTTTTCAAAATAGCTCTACTGTTCTCATTGATTAATGCTAACTTAAATCAATAGAATATATTTAAGCTTAAAAAGATATTTTATTAGCAAAATCCCACTTTATTTGTTTTACATAACAGGATGTCGTATAAAATTTAGTTCAAGAAGGAAAAAAGGCTTCACTGCTTTAAAATGTTTAATAACCACTGGTAGATGTCTTCTAGCTTCCTCCAAGATTCTAAGACTCTAAATAGTACACTTTGAGGAGTTGAGGTCAATTACTAACCTCACTCATCCAAGCTTCTGAGCAATGAAACAGGGTGACAGCTACCAGAAGCAAAAGTATGCGGAAAAACTCTGCAGACCATTTGCACCCCTGCCCAGGGTGACAGCCACTGGAGGCCAGACACCTAGCGAAGGTAGTGGAATGCTGTAGAGGATTCTTCCCTGCTCCCTTAACTGAAATGGTTAGTTCTCTTCTTCATCAAGATGTCTTAATAATAATATAACAATGTGCATAGCTGCCTACCATTTCTTGATAACCTACTATGGGCCAGGCACTGTGCTCAGAACTTTATATTTGTAACTGATAACTGGCATTTCCAGTAGTATACCCAAATATAATGCTGTTAGCCCAGCTACCCTGACCGGCAGGAAGTCCATTCCCCCACACCCGCACATCCTCCCCCCACCAGCAACGGGCTATCCCCACCTGATTCCCCTTGTCCAGAAATGTCTGTATGCTCACTAGTTGGGGGGGCATCCAGGCAGTCCTGCTTGCTTCCAACCCCTCATGCTAAAACTCAGTCAAAAGATCTTCACCCCAAATTAGCCAGGGCCCTCTTTTAAGTCATTCCTAGGAGCTGCTTCCTCGAAGGTCAGTTCTTCCCCCAGGAGGCCTGGACGGGGACGGGCAGAAAGCAGAGCAACCTCCTCAGGAACCAAGAGCCCCCTGGATCCTGCACTCTTCACGAACTCAAGACTGAGGGAAGCTCCCACGTCACACTTCTTTCTACCCTATTGTTGATTTCATTTCAGGGTCTTTCTCACTCTGTCCCTGATCCTGGACCTTCTAGAAGAGTATTCTGAACTTCGATTCTTGGGGACAAGAGGTTAGGGTTTAAGTCCCTTCCATCTTAGAAGGGCCAGCGCTCCTAATGCAAGTTGAAGATTCTTTTCAGCACTCTGCTTTCTAAAGGGCATGGGGTGGGAGACCAGTGAAGTGATCCCCCCCATAATAATTCAAGTCTCCTCCAAAGTGACGTTTGCAGTCTCTACCCAAAGAGGGCCAAGGTCCCCAAGCATTGTTAACTATACACATCCTGTTTACTCATCTTTATTATTCTCATGCTACAGCTGAGGAAACCGCGGCTCAGAGAACTGACATAACTTGCCCAAGATCACCTAGCTAGGTTTGGAATCCAGGTCTAGTGAATTCCAAAACTCAAGCTTGATTCACATGGAAGCTCCATACTTCCAGCATCTCTCCTTGGTTCCTTTCAATGTGGTTGCAATAATTGAATAATAATAATGATTGAGCTTCTGAGGCAGCCGTTTAGGGTGACCCTGACCCGCCATCTAGGAAAAGGCTTAGCTGCCTCTCTTCTTTTAGGGCAGAAGGGAAAAGCAAACGATTACTCCTATTTCCAATTTCTATTATGAGCAGAAATCTCGCGAATAAATCCAACTGTTCTGACTTTGAATTAATCTTGTATTGTCGGGATACCAGATTCTAAAATAGAGCGCTTGGGGAGCCAGGGGTAATTTTTAGAATCATAGTGAATTACAGAGCAAACAGGCTCAAAGTCAGAGTAAGGCAAATGTGTCTGATGAATGAGTTAGCAAAAAATACTGTATTTCACTTCAGTTCAAACCCCCGAAGTCAGACTCTGCCGTTTTTAGACTATGTAAAGGTTCTGCTAAGTTCATCTCAAGTTCAAGGATGTAAAAGAAGAGACACTATAATGTCACTGCAAAGAGCTCCAGTTTTGGAGGCAGGGAAGTGGACTGCAGTCCCAGCAGCGCCTTGGGCGGGAGCGCTATTTAACTTCTCGGAGGCTCAGAATCCTTATCTATAAAAGAGCGACCATAGTACCTACTTTGTTGTGAAAAACCGAAGATGCATCCCCAATTCCAGAATGGTCCTGCCACAGGAGAAACAGTAAATAACCATTCAATGTTCAAATGAATAATAAGATAAAGCACCTGGTATCCATTCATAGAACACTGGATATGGCTCTAAGCTAAAGCCATGGTGTGATTAAGGTCTTCCAGGGGGAGAATAAAGAGTATAAAGAGAAGGGCCCAGAACGGCACAGTGTGCACGGGACAGGCCAACCGGCAATTTCACGACCAGGATCCACAGCAACTGCAAGGAGGTGGGTGGCACCCCAGTGAGAGGGAGAGACAAAGCCAGGGAGCAGAGATTTACAAATGCACAGGTATCCACAGCGGATGCTGAAGGCAAGAATGGGACTATGTCTGGATAATTAGGGGCTTAGGAAGTCCTTGGGGATTGTGGTCAGGATTCCAGCAGAAAACAGATGGCAATTCCAAAGAGTTTAATAAGAGTATTTACAAGGCAGTGGGCAGACTTATGGGAAAGTGGCCAAAGTAAAGTACCCCTGGGCTGAAAATGGCAGGAAGCCATTAGCATCCCTGGGCTTAAAGGAGAAATAGAACATGTTCTCCAAAACCCAGTAAAAATTGTGATGGGGGGAAAAAGCCATCCAGTAAGAGTTGGGGTCTCAGAAGAGGAGACAGCCGCTGCCAAGCCCAGCCCTTCAGAGACTGGGGGTGTGGAT
>NW_027424216.1:0-5051 GCF_036562045.2 Rhinolophus sinicus | reverse complement strand
ATCTGGAGCTACAGCAGTCGCAGGAGAGGAAATAATCTGTAGTGCTATCGCTGCATTTAAGGACCATGACTCCGCCTGAGGAATCAGTATGTAACATGGCTGACCGCAATGTTCACTGCAGACACACTCAGAGCAAAGACTGAGGAAAGAAGGGGGAGAACAGTAGCTTTTTTTTTTTTTTTAATTTATTGGGGTGACAATTGTTAGAAAAATTACATAGTTTTCAGGTGTACAATTCTGTATTACATCATCTATAAATCCCATTGTGTGTTCACCACCCAGAGTCAGTTCTCCTTCCATCACCATATATTTGATCCCCCTTACCCTCATCTCCCACCCCCCCACCCCCTTACCCTCTGGTAACCACTAAACTATTGTCTGTGTCTATGAGTTTTTGTTTCTCATTTGTTTGTCTTGTTCTTTTGTTGTTTTTGGTTTATATACCACATATCAGTGAAATCATATGGTTCTCTGCTTTTTCTGTCTGACTTATTTCGCTTAGCATTATACTCTCAAGATCCATCCATGTTGTCACAAATGTTCCTATATCATCTTTTCTTACCGCCGAATAGTATTCCATTGTGTATATATACCACAACTTCTTTATCCATTCATCTATCGAAGGACATTTTGGTTGTTTCCATGTCTTGGCCACTGTAAACAAAGCTGCAATGAACATTGGAGCACACGTGTCTTTATGTATAAATGTTTTCAGATTTTTTGGGTAGATACCCAGGAGAGGGATTGCTGGGTCATATGGTAATTCTATTCGTAATTTTTTGAGGAACCTCCACACTGCCTTCCATAACGGCTGCACCAGTCTGCATTCCCACCAACAGTGTATGAGGGTTCCTTTTCTCCACAGCCTCTCCAACACTTGTTACTATTTGTCTTGTTGATGATAGCCATTCTAACTGGTGTGAGGTGATATCTCATTGTGGTTTTTATTTGCATTTCTCTGATGATTAGTGATGTTGAGCATTTTTGCATATGTGTATTTAACATTTGTATGTCCTCTTTGGAGAAATGTCTCTTCAAGTCCTCTGCCCATTTTTCAATTGGGTTGTTTGTTTTTTTGTTGTTGAGTTGCATGAGTTCCTTGTATATTCTGGATACTAGCCCCTTATCGGAGGCACTGTTTGCAAAAATCTTCTCCCATTCAGTTTGTTGCCACTTTATTTTGTCGATGGGTTCTTTTGCTGTGCAGAAGCTTTCAAGTTTGATATAGTCCCATTCGTTTATTTTAGCTTTTACTTCCATTGCCTTTGGAGTCAAATTCATAAATTTGCTCTTTGAACCTAAGGTCCATAAGTTTAGTACCTATGTTTTCTTCTATGCAGTTGATTGTTTCAGGTCTTATGCTTAAGGCTTTAATCCATTTTGAAATAATTTTCATACATGGTGACAGATAGCAGTCCAGTTTCATTCTTTTGCATGTGGCTATCCAATTCTCCCAGCACCATTTATTGAAGAGGCTGTCTTTCTCCATTGTATGTTTTTAGCTTCTTTGTCAAAATTATCTGTCCATATTTATGTGTTTATTTCTGGGTTCTCAATTCTATTTCATTGGCCTATGTGTCTGTTTTCCTGCCAATACCATGCTGTTTTGATTATTGTAGCCCTGTAGTACAAGTTAAAGTCAGGAAGTGTGATTCCTCCAGTATTGTTCTTTTTCTTAAGATTGCTTTGGCTATTCAGGGTCTTTTGTGGTTCCAAACAAATCTGATGATTTTTGTTCTATTTCTTTAAAAATGCCATTGGGATTTTGATGGGGATTGCATTAAATCTGTATATTGCTTTGGGTAATATGGCCATTTTAACTATGTTGATTCTTCCAATCCATGAGCACGGAATGTCTTTCCATTTCTTTGTGTCTTCTTCAATTTCTTTCAAAAATGTCTTATACTTTTCAGCATATAGGTCCTTCACATCCTTCGTTAACTTTGTTACTAGGTATTTTATTCTTTCTGCTGCAATTGCAAAAGGAATTGTTTTTGTATTTCTTTTTCTGAGATTTCTTTGTTAGTATATAGGAATGCAATGGACTTTTGTACGTTGATTTTGTAGCCAGCAACTTTACTGTATTCATTGATTGTTTCTAATAGCTTTGATGGAGACTGTACGGTTTTCTATATATAGCATCATGTCATCTGCAAAGAGTGATAATTTAACTTCTTCATTCCCAATTTGGATGCCTTTTATTTCTTTCTCTTGCCTGATTTTCAGGCAAGAACTTCCAACACTATGTTGAAAAGCTGAGGTGATAGGGGACAGCCCTGTCGTGTTCCTGAATGTAGAGCAAAGGGCTTTAGTTTTTCACCATTAATTATGAGATTAGCTGAGAGCTTGTCATATATGGCCTTTATTATGTTAAGGTATTTTCCTTCTATATATATTTTATTAAGTGTTTTAATCATAAATGGATTTTATATCTTGCTCAAATGCTTTTTGTGCATCAATTGATATATTCATGATTTTTGTCCTTTATTTTGTTTATGTGATGTATCACATTGATGGATTTGCGCATACTGAACCATCCTTGTGCCCCTGGGATGAACCCCACTTGGTCGTGATGAATAATCTTTTTAATGCATTGTTGTATTCGATTTGCTAGAATTTTGCATCTGTATTCATCAGAGATATTGGTCTGTAGTTTTCTCGTTTTGTGATGTCCTTATCAGGTTTCGGTATCAGGGTAATGTTGGCCTCATAAAATGAGTTAGAGAGTACTGTCTCCTCTTGAATTTTTGGAAGAGTTTGAGCAGGATTGGTATTAGATCCTCTTTGAAGGTTTGATAGAATTCACTAGTGAAGACATCTGGTCCCGGACTTTTGCTTTTGGGAAGGTTCTGGAAGACTGATTTAATTTCATTACTGGTGACCGGTTTGTTTACATTTTCCAGTTGTTCATGGTTCAGCCTTGGAAGGCTATATGTTTCTAAGAACTTGTCCATTTCTTCTACTTTATTGAATTTGGTGGCATATAGTCTTGCATAGTATTCTTGGATGATCCTTTGTATTTCTGTGGTGTCCATGATAACTTCCCCTTTTTCACTTCTGATTTTGTTAATTAGCATCTTCTCTCTTTTTATCTTAGTGAGTCTAGCCAAGGGTTTGTTAATTTTGTTAATCTTTTCAAACAACCAGCTCTTTGTTACATTAATTTTTTCTATTATCTTTATGTTCTCTATTTCATATAGTCTGCTCTGATTTTTGTTATTTCCTTTCTTCTGCTGACCTTGGGTTTCACTTGTTCTTCATTTTCTAGTTCTTTAAGGTGTAACATGAGGTTATTTGAGATTTTTCTTGTTTCTTGAGATAGGGCCTGTAATGATATACATTTCCCCCTTAAAACTGCTTTCACTGCATTCCCAAAATTTTGGTAGGCTGTATTTTCATTGTCATTTGTTTATATGTATCTTTTGATCTCTCCTCTAATTTCTTCTTTGACCCAGTCGTTCTTAAAAGTATGGTGTCTAATCTCCATGTGTTTGTGTTTTTTCCTGCTTTCTTTTTGCAGTTGATATCCAATTTGAAAGCCCTGTGATCAGAGAATATGCTTGGTATGGTTTCAATCTTCTTAAATTTGCTGAGGCTGATTTTACGTCCCAATATATGGTCTATCCTTGCGAATGTTCCATGTACACTAGAAAAGAATGTACAGTCTAATGTTTTAGGATGAAGTGCTCTATAAATGTCAATTATGTCCATTTCATCTAATGTGTCATTTAGGGCTGCTATTTCGTTATTTATTTTCTGTTTGGATGATCTATCCATAGCTGTCAATGATGTATTTAAGTCCCCTAGTACAACTGTGTTTTGGTCAATTTCTCCCTTTAGTTCTGTTAGTAGTTGCTTGGTATATTTCGGTGCTCCCTGATTGGGGGGCATAAATATTGATGACTGTTATGTCTTCTTGTTGTATAGTCCCTTTACCATTATGAAATGTCCATCTTTGTCTCTTGTTATCTTTTCACCTGAAGTCTGTTTCATCTGATATCATTATGGCTACACCTGATTTTCTCTGGGTACCATTTGCTTGGAGTGTCAATTTCCACCCTTTCACTTTGAGTCTATGCTTGTCCTTGTAGCTGAGATGTGTCTCTTGGAGACAGCATATGGTTGGGTTTAGTTTTTGATCCAATCTGCTACTCTGTGCCTTTTATTGGTGAGTTCAGTCCATTTACATTTAGGGTGATTATTGATATGTGAGGATTTCCTGTCATTCTATCTTTAGTTTTCTGGTAAGGCTGTGTCTCCATTGTTTCTTTGCCTTTTGTTGTTGTCTATTATTTCTGTGTGGTGATATTCTATGATTTTTCCTCTGTTTCTTCTTTTATTACAGTGTATATTTCAGTTCTGGATTTTTTTTGAGTGGTTACCCTTAAGTTTATGTAAAAGAAAGTTTGATATTTAGAGTACTCCATTTTCTTCAGCACGCTTACTTTCTCCATTCCCATATTCTGGTTCAGGCCTTTACTCTCCCCCTTTTTATGTTTTGGTTGCCACAAATTGTCCCTGTTGATGGTGGTCAAATAGCCTCCTTTAGTATTTCTTGTAGTGCAGGTCGTGTATTAGAAAATTCCCTCAGCTTCTGTATGTCTGGAAAGGTCTTTATTCCTCCTTCATATCTAAAGGATATCTTTGCTGGATATATTATTCTTGGCTCATAATTTCTCTCTTTCAATAGTTTGAATATTTGGTTCCACTCCCTCCTGGCTTGTAGAGTTTCTGCTGAAAAATCTGATGATAATCTAATGGGCTTTCCTTTGTAGGTTACCGTCTTCTTTTCCCTGGCTGCCTTGAGGATTCTTTCTTTGTCGTTGATTTTAGACAGCTTCAATACAATGTGCCTTGGAGAAGGCCTGTTGGGATTGAGGTAATTAGGTGTTCTATTTGCTTCTTGGATTCGAGGATCCAGTTCTGTCCACAAGTTTGGGAAGTTCTCATCGACAATTTGTTTGAATATATTCTCTGTTCCCTTCTCTCTTTCTTCTCCTTCTGGTATGCCCATTATTCTTATATTGCTCCTTTCTAATGGAGCAGAAAGT
>NW_027424215.1:0-5053 GCF_036562045.2 Rhinolophus sinicus | reverse complement strand
GATGGGGATTGCATTGAATCTGTATATTGCTTTGGGTAATATGGCCATTTTAACTATGTTGATTCTTCCAATCCATGAGCAGGAATGTCTTTCCATTTCTTTGTGTCTTCTTCAATTTCTTTCAAAAATGTCTTATATAGGTCTTTCACATCCTTGGTTAAGTTTATTCCTAGGTATTTTATTATTTTGCTGCAATTGCAAAAGGAATTGTTTTTGTATTTCTCTTTTCTGAGATTTCATTGTTAGTATATAGGAAGGCAATGGACTTTTGTGCGTTGATTTTGTAGCCAGCAACTTTACTGTATTAGTTGATTGTTTCTAATAGCTTTTGGTGGAGTCTTTAGGGTTTTCTATATATAGCATCATGTCATCTGCAAAGTGATAATTTAACTTCTTCATTCCCAATTTGGATGCCTTTTATTTCTTTCTCTTGCCTGATTGCTCTGGCAAGGACTTTAACACTATGTTGAAAAGCAGAGGTGATAGGGGACATCCTGTCGTGTTCCTGAGCGTAGAGCAAAGGGCTTCAGTTTTCTCCATTAATTATGAGATTAGCAGAGGGCTTGTCATATATGGCCTTTATTATGTTAAGGTATTTTCCTTCTATACCCATTTTATTAAGTGTTTTAATCATAAATGGATGTTGTATCTTGTCAAATGCTTTTCTGCATCAATTGATATAATCATATGATTTTTGTCCTTTATTTTGTTTATGTGATGTATCACATTGATGGATTCGTATGTTGAACCATCCTTGTGCCCGAGGATGAACCCCACTTGGTCGTGATGAATAATCTTTTTAATGCATTGTTGTATTCGATTTGCTAGAATTTTATTTAGGATTTTTGCATCGGTATTCATTAGAGATATTGGTCTGTAGTTTTCTTTTTTGTGCTGTCCTTACCAGGTTTTGGTATCAGGGTAATGTTGGCCTCATAAAATGAGTTAGGAGTACTGTCTCTTCTTCAATTTTTGGAAGAGTTTGTGCAGAATTGGTATTAGATCCTCTTTGAAGGTTTGGTAGAATTCACTAGTGAAGCCATCTGGTCCCGGACTTTTGCTTTTGGGAAGGTTTTGGATGACTGATTCAATTTAGTTACTGGTGATCGGTCTGTTTAGATTTTCCAGTTCTTCCTGGTTCAGCCTTGGAAGGCTATATGTTTCTAAGAACTTGTCCATTTCTTCTAGGTTGTTGAATTTGGTGGCATATAGTCGTTCATAGTATTCTTGGATGATCCTTTGTATTTCTGTGGTGTCCGTGATAACTTCCCTTTTACGTTTCTGATTTTGTTAATCAGTGTCTTCTCTCTTTTATCTTAGTAAGTCTAGCCAAGGGTTTGTCAATTTTGTTAATCTTTTCAAAGAACCAGCTCTTTGTCACATTAATTTTTCTATTGTCTTTTTGTTCTCTATTTCATTTAGTTCTGCTCTAATTTTATTATTTCCTTTCTTCTGCTGACCTTGGGTTTTACTTGTTCTTCTTTTCTAGTTCTTTAAGGTGTAACATGAGGTTATTTATTTGGGAGTTTTCTTGTTTCTTGAGATAGGCCTGTAATGAGATAAATTTCCCTCTTAAAACTGCTTTTGCTGCATCCCAAAAATTTTGGTAGGATGTATTGTCATTGTCATTTCTTTCTATGTATCTTTTGATCTCTCCTCTAATTTCTTCTTTGAACCAGTCCTTCTTTAAAAGTATGTTGTTTAATCTCCATGTATTTGTGTTTTTTCCCGCTTTCTTTTTACAGTTGATATCAATTTCAAAGCCTTGTGATCAGAGAATATGCATGGTATGATTTCAATCTTCTTAAATTTGTTGAGACTGATTTTATGTCCCAATATATGGTCTATCCTTGAGAATGTTCCATGTACACTAGAAAAGAATGTATAGTCTGATGTTTTAGGATGAAGTGCTCTATAAATGTCAATTATGTCCATTTCATCTAATGTGTCATTTAGGGCTACTATTTCGTTATTTATTTTCTGTTTGGATGATCTATCCATAGCTGTCAATGATGTATTTAAGTCCCCTAGTATAATTGTGTTTTGGTCAATTTCTCCCTTTAGTTCTGTTAGTAGTTGCTTGGTGTATTTGGTGCTCCCTGATTGGGGCATAAATATTGATGACTGTTATGTCTTCTTGTTGTACAGTCCCCTTCACCATTATGAAATGTCCATCTTTGTCTCTTGTTATCTTTTTCACCTTGAAGTCTGTTTCATCTGATATCATTATGGCTACACCTGATTTTCTCTGGGTACCATTTGCTTGGAGTGTCAATTTCCACCCTTTCACTTTGAGTCTATGCTTGTCCTTGTAGCTGAGATGTGTCTCTTGGAGACAGCATATGGTTGGGTTTACTTTTTGGATCCAATCTGCTACTCTGTGCCTTTTTATTGGTGAGTTCAGTCCATTTACATTTAGGGTGATTATTGATATGTGAGGATTTCCTGTCATTCTATCTTTAGTTTTCTGGTAAGGCTGTGTCTCCATTGTTTCTTTGCCTTTTTGTTGTCTATTATTTCTTATTTCTGTGTGGTGGTATTCTATGATGTTTCCCTCTGTTTCTTCTTTTATTTCAGTATATATTTCAATTCTGGATTTTTTTGAGTGGTTACCCTTAAGTTTATGTAAAAGAAAGTTTGATATTTAGAGTATTCCATTTTCTTCCTTACTTTCTCCATTCCCATATTCGGTTCAGGCCTTTACTCTCCCCTTTTTGAGTTTTGGTTGCCACAAATTGTCCCTGTTGATGGTGGTCGAATAGCCTCCTTTAGTATTTCTTGTAGTGCAGGTCGTGTATTAGAAAATTCCCTCAGCTTCTGTATGTCTGGAAAGGTCTTTATTCCTCCTTCATATCTAAAGGATATCTTTGCTGGATATATTATTCTTGGCTCATGATTTCTCTCTTTCAATAGTTTGAATATTTGGTTCCACTCCCTCCTGGCTTGTAGAGTTTCTGCTGAAAAATCTGATGATAATCTAATGGGCTTTCCTTTGTAAGTTACCGTCTTCTTTTCCCTGGCTGCCTTGAGGATTCTTTCTTTGTCGTTGATTTTAGACAGCTTCAATACAATGTGCCTTGGAGAAGGCCTGTTGGGATTGAGGTAACTAGGTGTTCTATTTGCTTCTTGGATTCGAGGGTCCAGTTCTGTCCACAAATTTGGGAAGTTCTCATCGACAATTTGTTTGAATATATTCTCTGTTACCTTCTCTCTTTCTTCTCCTTCTGGTATGCCCATTATTCTTATATTGCTCTTTCTGATGGAGTCAGAAAGTTCTTGTAAGTTCTTTCATTTCTTTTAAGTCTCAAGTCTCTTTCTTCTTCTATCTGTGTCATTTCCAGGTTTCTATCTTGATGTCACTGATTCTTTCCTCCATCTGGTCAACTCTACTACCTAAGCTGGTTATTTCATTCTTAATTTCTTCTATTAGTTCTTAATCTCCTGAAATTCTATTTGGTTCTTTTGTAAAATTTCAATGTCTTTTGTAAAAAGCTCATGCTGTTCTTTGACTGAGTCTCCGGGTTCATTTAACTGCCTGTCTGGGTTTTCTTGAATCTCGTTGAGTTTTTCAGAACTGCAATCTTGAATTCTCTGTCATTTAAGTCACATATTTCTGTATCTTTAAGTTCCTTCTCTGGAGATTTTTCACTTTCTTTCTGAGCTATCTTGTTGCCTTGGTTATTCATGCCGATTACTGGTTTTCTATTTCGCTTCCAGACATCGACAGTAGTGACTTCTGCAACACGTTCATAGGAGGAGGTCTTTCTTTTGTTTTCCAGTACTTGTTGGTAGAATGTTTTATTATTTCTCCAACTGCAAGTTTTTCTTCTCCCACACAGTAGTGCTATGTTTTCTCTGCACTATTCCAACTTCTCACACAATGGGGGGATTCCCTGGGAGACGGGCTTCTCCTCTGTTGATAGTTCATCTAGGTCACAGGGCGCAGTGTCCCGGTGGGTATGCGGAGAGCTTTTGATGTTCCAAAGCTCTTCCAGCTCCTGAGTCAGAGCCCGTATTTTTCAGCAGTTCTGTTTACTCCTGCAGGGATCCGCCCAGATAGGTGGGGTCAGGGGCGGGGTGAGTTGTGAGAGGTGGCCCAGAGCAATGGCAGCGACCACCACCCCAGCTGGTCCTGCTTCCACAGCTCCCTCCCGTTTGCCCGCACTAGTTGGGCTGTGAATTAGTGTCTGCAGTCCACAGTTGTCAAAACAGCAAATTTTCTGTTGTTTTGATCTGACACTGCTACTGTTTCGCTTCTAGCACCGGGCAGGTGGGGGCGGGCGAGCTCTGGGAGGGAGGAGGGGGCGGCTAGTCTCAGTGCCTAAGGCTCCGTTCTCTGCTCGGCAGTGCGGGCTTAAACCACCGTTTTAAGCCTTTTTCCCTCAGTCTTTTCTCCGAGGTCTCTGCTGTGAGTGTTGGGTTAAGCTGTGTTATATGCTGTCCCCTCAGCCCTGTGGGCCACAAGCGGAGCCCTAGCAGTCCGAGTTCTTCCCTCACTCGCAGCTGCGGTAGTTCCGGGAAGCAGCGAGCTGGGAGCACTGGGCTAGGTCTGTCTGCACCAGCTGCCGTCTCGCACTTCTCCCTTCCTCCTCCTCCACTGCACGAATCTCCCACCTGTAGGTGATTTCAGTCGGTAGTGGGCCTCTTCGTCTTGCCTGTCTGCTGTGCAGGAGTCCTTTGTGGAGTTTTTGTTGTTCGATTGTTGTAAATTCCAGGAGCTTTACAGAGGCTCACCACGCCGCCATTTTCCGGAAGTCGAATATTTTATTTTCTCTCCACTGCAGCCTTTTATTTTCTCTTATGTTGTGGCATTATATTTTCTCTTGCACTGTTCTGGCTTCTCAAGCAATGGGGTACCCTAGAAGGTAGATTCTCCTCTGTGAATAGGTCCCTTGGTCTCACAGCACAACCTCCATATGGGGATGTGGAGGGTGATAGAGTTTTAGCCTCTGAAATCCCAATGCTGCCCCTGAAGCCTGGTCCAGAGCCTGTTTGTGTCAGCAAGTCTGGTTGCACCAGAGGGATCTGGAAAGAAAGGTGGGGACAGTGTGGG
>NW_027424214.1:0-5060 GCF_036562045.2 Rhinolophus sinicus | reverse complement strand
GACTGGGAAAAGCCCCGCAATTCACCCTGTTCCCCAATAAAGTCCTGTCCCCTTCCCCAATGTAAAAAATAAAAATAAATAAATAAATAAATAAATAAATAAATAAATAAATAAAATTTAAAAAAAGAAGAGAAAAAAGAAAACAAATATTTTACCGAAAAGAAAGAAAATACCAAAGTTATTCTGTGCACCTTCAATGATTAACAGTTGGGGTATATGAGTACAGGGTTTGAGAAAAGCCTAAAGAACAAGTATAACTATCATTGTGACTGATAATATTAGCGGGCAGGTAAAGACAATCAAACGAATGGTTATTTTAAGTCCCACGCCAATTGTAGGTCTACAGGCCTTCTTGAGGTCTCGGATAGCTGTCTACCCCTGACGCCAGCAGCTTTTCGCCCTCCGGGAGCCTTTGAGGTTGGCCGCCGGTGGAGGCGAGTGTCAGACAGGAGCAGATGTCCAGCCACAGGTGGGCAACTCTTTTCATGAGCGATGTGAATCCTTGAGTTAACGCCTTTAAGTTCACTGCACCTGGATCGATTAGTGATAACGAATAAGTCCCTGTCAACGAGGTTGGAGGGTCTTTAGCTGATGTCATATCCAGTGGTGGACGACGCCTCCGGCTGTGAGTCGTGGTCTTGGAAGTCTTCGTGTCCCGGAGCACGCTTGAAGTTAATCGGTTGCAGACTTATCGGTTTATTTAAGCTGCTTGATAAGTCCTTGATAATAACGCAAAATGTCTCCTTTCGTAAGATTGTTTCACACGTCCGTCACACGGGTGAACGCTGACTACTGAGGAGAAAGTCTACGCTACCAAAAGGAGTAGCTCTCAGGTTGAGAAACACCGTAAGGAGAGTTTTCAGCCAAGGGAGACGAAAAGCTTCTCAAAATTTACCCAGTGGAGTTTTAACTGTACCGCTTTGTAATGCTCTACAAATCCAGAGGACCGGGGTGATAAGCCACGAAAAATGCTGCAGGGTAGGCCGGATGTTCCCGATCGAGTGCATCCTTTGCCTCAGAGACTATGTAACTCACAGGAATGCCCCTAGTTCGGGATCATTTCTTTCCAGTCGTGACTTACCCACCATCGAGGCTGTTGCTCTCCTGCAAGGGGATGTCTCCACCTAGTGAGACAACCGTACAGATCGTGACTCACACACATCTATACTATGAAGAAGGTGGCCTTCGGATAAACTCCTTTATCCGAATTTCCTGTGTTTTCATGCACGACTAGGAAGAGAGTTTATAGCGAAGGTGTCCCAGGGTGGGAGCTTTAGATAATACTTCCTCTAGAGTGTCTTCGGCTCGTTTCCTTCAGGGTTCCGCTGAATGGGATCGGGCCGATCTCATTTTAAGGAGACAAACAGAGGCTGGGCCATGAATGAAAAATTCGAACCCCGTGATAGTATCCAGTCAGACCCGGGAATCCTCTCGGCTGTTTTTTGTCTGTTTGCTTTTAGAAGAGGAAAGATTATTATTTAGGGTTAATTCAGCCCATCTTTAGATATTAGATGGCAAGGTATTTTCCTTTGGGTAAACAAAATCGAAGCTTGTCCTTTGACACCCTGTGTCCCTTAATGGCTAGCTATTGCGATCGGTAAATCGGCCCTCTTATGGTAGGGGGTCCAATGTGTCCTAGAGCGTAAGAGTAAGTTATCCGTATATTGGCTGAGAGTATCATTTCTGGGACATTTTGCATCTGTTCAAATCGCTTAGCATCTGAGAGAAGTAGGGGGGACTCTCTGTCTACCCCGGGGCACGACTGTCCACGTAAACTCTGATCTTCCCAGGTAGAAAGGCAAAGAGGTATTTCCTGTCCTGTGTTTTACAGGAATGCTGAAAAAGGCACCGCTGCTCTATCTATCACCGAAAATATCTCGGGAGTACACGAGGGAATATCTGATAATCCGGTATGAGGGTCTGGAACTACAGGCTCTGTTTGTTTATTGCTCCGCTAACCTGTGCAACACTCCATCCTTCCCCATTGGGGTTCTTTACTGGAAGGTTAGAGAATTACAGGGCTCATGCGTGGCATGAACCAGCCGTCGCCCCCCATTATGTAATCTTGTGTGATGGGCTAATTCCAGCTAGCCCGTTAGGCCTTAAAGGATAGTGTCAAATATTACGCAGAGGCAAACTATAATCCATAGTTATTTTAATAGGAGTGACTGACTTATTCTTGCCAGCATCTCTACCGGAAAAGGCCCAGAGTTGCATTGGAGTGTCCCGTCATAAACGCCCAGTCGGTGTTGTCAAGGTCAGTTTCCTCACGCTGTTTCTTTCAAAATCGCTCTTTCCGATTGGTTCAGTATAGTATTCATTTATTTCTAAATACGTTTTAGCCGGGATCTCCAGCCTCTGCGACTTAGGAGCTGTGCTGTAAACCTCGGAGAATGATTACGTAACTGGCCCTTTCGTCCTGGCCCCTAGACCACCAAGCTAAGTCAAGTTGGAAGGTTGAAAAGGACAGACATGATCTGCTCTCACCCCATCTGGGATTAGGAGAGAAAGCAAAACCGAGGTGGCAAAATGAACAAAACACACGTTCATCGATACAGACCACAGAATGGTGGTGACAGAGGGTACTGGGATGGGGAGAGAGCAACACGTAAAGGGGTCGACTTTAGGTCGAGGGATGGAAACTAGCCATCGGGTGCAGAGCACGTGATAGACTATACACATGCCGTGAGGGTGAAAGTCGGAAATTAATGAGTCAGACTTAGTTCGGTCACCTCATAGCTTGCTATTCATCTATCTTCTCTTTGTGTTTCCCTTTACTGCTCGATTTCATGATTCTGCTCGTTTCCTTCCTTGAGACTATACATACCTTGTGGATCTGATTGATCAGAAGAGCACTAATCTGGAAAAAAGAAAAGAAAAGAAAAACCCGCTGAATTCTCAGGCGCCCAGAGACTGGATCCATGGCTGCAACACCCTTGCAGCTTTTCCTGATGACGATGACACACTCGAGCCGTGGCCGCCGAGTTCGAGATAACCTTATGAAGCAGACCGGACCGCAGGAGGTGATTTGTCAACCGTCAGCCCTGAAACTTGCGATGACCAGCTGTCATCTTTCTCGGTTCTTTCCCCCCGCCTGCCTGCCTGCCTGCCTGCCTGCCTGCCTGCCTGCCTGCCTGCCTGCGAAGCCTCTCGATTATTCTCAGTTCAGGGAAGATGCCTTTTTTTCCCCCCACGGACGTCAGTCTGCCATCTTCCCTGGCTGCCGGCACCTAGAATAAAATACACTCTTCTCCTCACTGACCCTCCTCGTCACTCAAGTTTTTGGGGCCCGGGCAACGAGCACCACCATCCCCGAGTCTGGTAACGAACTCTGGAGACCACGGCGGGGACGTGGATCGAACTGGACTGATCTGAGTTGGAGAGTCTCACTCCCTTGCTCCTTGCCTCCGTGTGGGGTAGCGGAGGTAGAGTGCCGGAATGCATCAGTGATCCCTGATGCTTATGGCTGGCCAAGCCCAGGGAGGGGATTACAGAGACGTCCCAGTAACTGCCGAGATCTCCTTCGTCCCAGGGACCCTCCTGCTCTCCCTCCCTGGCAGGCTGCCTATGACTGCCTCAGTCGGTGAGGAATAAAAGCAACTGACGGGACTTGGAAACCGTGTGTCGGTGAATCGTGGAATCTGTCAAACCGAGGAAGTGCACTGAATTCCTTATCTCTGCCGTCGGAGCCTCTCGCTGTCACTGGTTTGGGGGCTTACGCAGAAGCCTTCTGTGCTTCGTGCCAATTCGGGTAACTCTGAGGCCAATTTTTGGTGCTGGGTTGTTCAGAGACTGGTTTTGACCCCAGATCCCTGTTTCAGGAGGATTTGGTTCTGTGAGTTCTCGTCTGCTTTTGGTTCCGGTTTGTTGGTGACTTCTTTGTTCCGTTTTGTTCACCTCCGGTCTGTCCGTTCCTCCCCCCTTTTTTTCTCCTTCCTCCCTTCACTTTTCTGTTTATACCTTAAACACCAAACCGATAGGGGCTCTATGTCTGCACGCTCTCCTCAGAGCCCTCTGGGCCATATATCAGGCAATCGGTCGGTCAGCCTATAATGAAAAATAAAAATATCTACACCGATGGTTCATAGAAAAGGGAATTCACCCATCTCCTAGTCCACTTATAACTAGACACCAACTCTGTGTTTGAAAATAAAACTTTTAAAGATTTTTCTGTCGGTAACTTTCAGGGTCTTACGGAGAGCAAGAAATACAAACACCGCCAAGCATTGCCTGAGGCTGAGTTACCCGGAAAAAAAAAAAAAAAAAAAAAGAAAGAAAGAAAGAAAGAAAGAAAGAAAGAAAGAAAGAAAGAAAGAAAGAAAAGGGCACTTTTGAAATCTAGTGGCTAATCTCACAAGTTTAACACTCCTTATGCTTTTCCAGCTTCCTTCAAACTGTCATGGGCAAATAAAAATCTTAAGTCTTCTCTATAGTCATTATTAATACTGGTTATGTATATGAATTCTGGTATCTATGTTTTTCTATGTTTTATGTACAACATAACGCTCATTCTCCGCTGGTATTAGAAGATTGTAATATTTGGTTGGCTTAAAGAAAAAAGATTAAGCGCTTATATAAATTAAAAATAAAGAACAAAAACTGACCCAAGTACTTTTCCGGATCACATGATCTAAGAAAATAGTTGAAACCGAGGCTAGATCAACTTTTGGTTAAATAGACATGTCTTTTGAAGTCGCTACCACTATCGTTAAATATAATATGTTTTGTTATACCACGGTTTACAAAAATTGACTTAGGTAATAATAGACTCTAAAATCTCCTGGAGTTGTTAAAAATAATGAAGAAACACAAGCAAAATAAAAGGTTGTTAATGAAATTTTTTAGTAATAATGATTAAGCACGCACGCACGCACGCACGCACGCACGCACGCACAAAGCAGGACAATAAAGTGTGTGAAGCTGTCGCAACGATGTTGCTGACCTTTTTTTTGATGTCAGAGGGATTGTTCATTATGAATTTGTACCAACTTGACAAACCGTTCACCGAGTTTACTATTTGGAAGTGCTGAAAAGCCTGCATGAAAAAGTGACATGACCTG
>NW_027424213.1:0-5061 GCF_036562045.2 Rhinolophus sinicus | reverse complement strand
GGCAACTGACAGAATGGGAGAAAATATTTGCCAGCTGTCTAGTAAGGGTTTAATGTCCAAAATATATAAAGAACTTTTGCAACTCAAAAAAAAAACACCACCCAATGATTTAATAAAAAATAGGTTAAAGACTTAAATAGACATTTCTCCAAACAAGACATACAAATGGCCAACATGTATATGAAAAGATTCTCAATGTCACTGATTATCAGGAAAATGAAATGTAAACCACAATGAGATATCACCTCATACGTGTTAGTGTGGCTACTATTTTAAAAACAAAAAAATAACAAGAGAGTTGGAGATCTGGTCAAGATTGCAGAATATGTAAATGCTGTGCTTACCTCCTCTCATCACCATATCAAAATTACAACTAAACTACAGTACAACCATCATTGAGAATCACCCAAAGTCTAGCTGAACAAAAGCCCTCAATGAAGAACATACAGAAGCTACTTTGAGACTGGTAGGAGAGGCGGAGATGTGGAACAGGTTGGTCCCACAACTGTGTGTGACCATTAAAAATTTGGAGGGATATCAGCTGTGGAGGTCCCCACACCTCCAAGAAGTGAGGGGTCCCAGCACCACCCCAAACTCCCCAGCCCAGGGTTCTAGTGCTGGGGAGAGAAAGCCCCATAATTTCTGGCTGTGAAAACCAGCAGAGACAGTGGCTGAGAAGGAGGGAGGCTGAAGTTCCCGATGCTCCTCTTAAAGAGCTTGCGCACAGACTTACTGTCAGATTCAATTTCTCTGAGCTCTGGTGCTGGGCGTGCAGCTCGAGGGGTACCAGGGATATGCAGGGAGGAACTAAGTTGTGTGGCCTCATGGTGAGGGCTGGATGGGGCAGCTTTCTCTGGGACAGAGGAGCTGGCGGAAGCCATTGTTTCTTTGTTGAGCCCTCCCCCTTTCTGCAATCAACCTAACACTGTTCATTGGCCCTAACTCCCTGAGACCCCATCCCACCCAACTTCCGGGCCTGCCCAAACAGCTTCCAGTGACTTTTCTGTATAAATGGTTTGTCTTGGCTTATGCTGCAGAGTGTCCTAAAATCTCTCAAAGGTTCACAAAACCCAAGCAAGCATTATCTGGCTTTGGTGTCTCCCTCTGGCTGAGCATCCATAAGCCCAACACTAGTAAGAGCTGGCGTCAGTTTGCAGCTTGGCCGCTTGAGGCCCCTCAAGCCCAAAGCAAGGGACATCCACCTGTGGATTGCTTTGTGATTCATAACAGGTGGCCTCAGGCAGGGAACTGGTTGCAGCTGAACTTAGCCTGCGGTGGGTCTCCTCCCAGGAGACCTCTGGGCTGGCACACCCAGTGGACAGCTTCAGACCCAGCCCAAGCATCACCCAAAGGGTGCACTGGGCAGGCACCAGAGCCCTGCTAAAGCAAACCCTGCTCTGTAGAGTTAGCTCCTATTCCACAGCTCCTCCACTGTAGTCACAACCAGTCCTCCCAACCAATTAGCCTGAGGCTCAATCCTTTCCACTGATGTGAAAACAACAACCAAGGCTCAACTACAACAGGAGAGCACACAGGGAACACACCTGGAGTACCAGTACAGGTGACCAGGAAAATTGTACCACTGAGCCCCACAGGCCACCTACTACATAAGGCCACTCTACTAAGACCAGGAGGCATAGAAACCCTACCTAATACATAGAAACAAACACAGGGAGGCAGCCAAAAAGGGGAGACAAAGAAATATGCCCCAAATGAAAGAACAGAATAAGGCTCCAGAAAAAGAACTAAACAGAAATGGAGACAAGCAATCTACCAGACACAGAGTTCAAAACACTGGTTATAAGGATGCTCAATGATCTCAGGGAGACCTTCAACAAAGAGATAGGAAACATGAAAATGGAGATAGAAGACATTAAAAAAGAGCCAGACAGAAATAAAGACTACACTAACTGAAATGAAGAATATCGTAAGGGGAAACAAGTGTAGGTTAGATAAAGCAGAGAGTCCAATTAGCAGTTTAAAAGATAAGGTAGCAAAAATGAACATGAGGAAGAAGAAGGGGAAGAAGAAGGAGAAGAAGAAGAAGAAGAAGAAGAAGAAGAAGAAGAAGAAGAAGAAGAAGAAGAAGAAGAAGAAGAAGGAAGAGGAGGACGAGGAGGAGGAGGACGAGGAGGACGACGAGGAGGCGGAGGAGAAAACACCCAAACAGTACACCAAAAAGAAAAAAGAATTAAAAAAAAAAAAGAGGCGAGTTTAAGGGGTCTCTGGTACAGTATCAAACATACCAACATTTGCATCATAGGGGGACCAGAAGACGAGAGAGAGCAAAGAATTGAAAACTGTTTATAGATATAATAATGGAAAAATTACTTAACCTGATAAGGAAAATAAATACACAGGCCCAGAAAATGCAGAGAGTCCCAAACAGGATGAACCAAAACATGCCCACACCAAGACACAATATAATTAAAATAGCAAAGGTTAAAGATAAAGAGAGAATCCTAAAAGCAGCAAGAGAAAGGCAGCTAGTAACTTATAAAGGAGCTCCCATAAGACTGTCAGTTGATTTCTCAAAAGAATTAAAATCAGGCTCTGGAAGAGGTATACTCCCATGTTCATTACAGCATTATTCACGATAGCCAAAATGTAGAAACAACATAAAATGTCCATCAGCAGATGACTGGATAAAGAAAATGTGGTGTATATGTACAATAGAATATTGTTCAGTCTTAAAAAAAAGAAGGAAATTCTGCAATATGTGACAACATAGATAAACCTTGAGGATAGTATGCTGAGTGACATAAGCCAGTCACAGAAGGACAAATACTGCATGATTCTACTTATATGAGGTATTATTAACAGGAAAATTTATAGACTCAAAGGGTGAGATGCTACTGGCCAGGTGCTGGGGGGAAGGGAGGGGAGAAATGAGGAGTTTCTCATCAAGAGGCATAAAGTTTCAGTTAAGGAAGCCGCATAAGGTCTAGAGATCTGCTGTACAACATTGTGACTATAGTGAACAATACTGTATTACACACTTTAAAAGTTGTTAACAGGGTACATCTCATGTTACATATTCTTATCACAATGCAATATATATATATATTTTTTAAGAAGGCATGAGGGATGCAAAGCCTCAGCAACCCTGTATAACTGCAGAACAAGGTGACGTGCTCTCAGATAGGAAACTGTAAAAAGTGATGGGAAACCCAGAGCAGGCAACTTGGTTAGAAAAGCTGGGGGCTTCTAGCATCTCTCCAGCCTTTCCAAGACCCTCCATAAGGTTGGATATTTGAGCAAAAAAAAAAAGCAGTTTCCTTCTTCCTTCATGCTCACCTTTTATTTTCTTTATATAGTGGATGAGGAAGGATTTGGAATATAGAAGAAATATCCCAGATGTAAATTCACTGAACATGGAACAGACATTTGTGAGTATCTACTGGGTTCCTGACACTGTATGAGCCCTAAGGACAGAGTACCTTAGTGTCACAGAAGTTACATTCCAGGGCGAGAAACAGACCAAATAAGTACGACAAGAATAAATATCTACTAGGATGTCAGATGCTTACAAAAAAAGCAGAGCTGGACTGAGGAATAGAGATGAGTGGCGGAGTGGAGGTGTGGGGCCTAGCTCAGATAAGGTGACTAAAGGAAACCTCTCTGAAAAAAAAAAAAAAAATGTCATTTTTGCAGAACCATGAATGCAAGGAGATTATATGTTGTGTGACTGTCTGGGGGAGGAGAATTTCAAGCAGAGGGAATAGCAGATGCAAAAAGTCTTGACAAGCCCAATGCTTCTATCAGGCCCAATAAACACAGGACCACAACACATTTAGGGGCCCATGAAAATGTTTTAATTTCTTTTAAAATCAAAAGAAAAAAGAAGAACTTTCACATCAGAGGAAATGTTTTAATATATAACATTAAATTATTCACCTTTATATAAATGCAGTCGTGAAATATAATTTTTTTTTTTTTTTTGTAATAGAAGAATGGGTCCATGAAAGTCACAATGCAGCCCTAGGCCCTGAAGCAGGAAAGAGCGGAGCTTGTTGGAAGAAGAGCCAGAGGAGTCAGAGCAGGAAGTGAGCCCAGAGAGGTGGGTGAGGCTGAACAGGCGGGGAGAGACCTCAGGGCCTGGCTTGGAGTGTGGATTTGGGGAGTGGGCAGCTAAAAGGGAAAGGGGGAGCAAAGATAAAACCCGAGTGCTCAGAAGTTTTCACACGTTGTTGAAGTCCTCGATGGGAACCTTGAACATATCTGGCCATTTCCAGCAAGGGGTTTCTACTGACTTTTTAACTTCTCAGCAGTATAAACGTATGACTTCTGGGCTAACAACTCGGCCCAAGTCTTGAGATCAGCCTCTGTTGCATCTAAGCTGTGTGTTTTCCCTTCTGACCTTCTACCTGCTCCGTTGTGGGGTAGAATGACTTACAACGACGATGTGGAAGCACTTTGCAATATTCAAATGCCATAAAAACATGGATTGTTGTCATTAGCGTTAATAATGAGAAGTAATAATGCTCCTGCCCATGGATGGACTTTGGCTGAGAGACAAATGACCCTGCTGGCTGGCTCGTCTGCCTTGCTCCGTACCCAGCAGAATCAGGAATCCTTCAGCCACAACCAATATTTCAAGAAGGATTTGTCACACTGTGTTGTGAACGCGTAAGGTTTATGACACTGCTTGTAGCTGCTCATTTACTAATACCAGTGATATTTAAAGCTCTTAATAGGGAAGGCCTGGGCCACGGGCTGCAGCGCCCCTTTGCTGTCCTACATCCTGTTGAGACAATTGAGGTCATCTCCCTTCTCTGGTGAGCACACTCATAGTTAACATGACCTAGTGGAACCGGAGCCTGAGCTGGCAAGCTGGGAACTCCCAGCATCCCCCCCGACCTTTCAAGGTCCTTTGCAAAGCTAGCTGTGTTAGCAAGGAAGCCTTTTTTTCCGCCCCTCTTCTTAGAAGGAAATAAGTTGGGATGCCTTAAAGTCTGTGAGGTCAAAAGGGCTCACAGATTTTTGTCAGAGCTTCTTTAGGAAGTCTCTTTTTATTACATTCTCCTGTATGAGCAAACACCAAATTGGAAATAATATGAA
>NW_027424212.1:0-5074 GCF_036562045.2 Rhinolophus sinicus | reverse complement strand
TCTAGACCAGGCTAAGTAAACCTGAACATTTAAATAGACAAGTACCAGCAAACGGTATTGAGTTGTAGTGACCAGAGAAGCAGGAGAATAACCAGGGGCTTGAGACATCACAAATAACAAAAGATGATGGAATTCAAGATGGAAGTGCTTAAGCCATAAAAAGTTTCTTAATAGTAAAGAATACATGAAGTGACAAGGTCCATTTGCCTTAACAAATTCAAGGTCTTCAAGAGGAGCAAAAGCCATGCAGGAGTGAGTTGGTGAGTAAAGGGAGTGAGATATTGAAGCAATCAAAGACAGCAATTCCTTAGAAAATTCTGTTTCACTCTTAGGAAATATACTATTGTAACATTTATTTTTTCATTAAATCTCTTCTTGTGACACTTTCATATTATTGTTTTAGTAACTCATTTAATCTTACTTTTTAAATTTTAATTACTAGTTTAGTTCTTATGCAAAAGGAAGTGGCTAGCGAGATTGTATATTTGATTTCTTTGAATCTCCCATTATGTGTTCTCCATAAGAGTGAATGGGTGAATGAATGAACAAATAATGAAGGCAGAAAGAACCAAAGAATGAGAACGATTAACAAAGCTGGTATGGGAGATGTACTGACTCTTTTAGCACAAGTTTTTGATTTTAACATTTCTGAATTATGCCCAGAGAATGTAGGGAATTGCTCAGAATACTCAGAACAGCACATATGCACAATCCATTGAATAGAGTTCTTGGAGAAATCATTTGCTACCAACAATAGTATCTGCCAGTCTGTCCTGATTTTAAGTGAAAACCACCTTCTTTATGGCTGGATATGGACTCACCTCAGCCTTATAATTCTGACATATGGACCTTCCAACATAGACTCTATTGAAATGCAGGAGACATCATCTCTTAGCCAGGAAAGTTATCCCTTCTGCCTCTAATTGACTTCAGTCGGAGGAATGCAGATAGATCTACCTTAAGCCAACATCGCATTCCCATGTCTTCTCTTTTGAATACAACCTATTGGAACAGAACACAACTTGCAAAGGTCAGTGTATACATATGTAATCTCTACCATTACAAGCTTACCCCTTCTTTCATTTATCATAATGCAGCACAAAATGCCTTGTACTACTCAAAGAATTTTTCTATTTATCCATTCTTTTTATCACACAAACTTAACAGATGTAACTCTATCTATATAAACACAGTTCATGAATGTTGCTGAAATACAGCATAATGGCTGGAACATACAATTAAATATTCTAATACAAGTGTTTTGACCTCTTTTTTTCTTATGCCAAATACATGTCTTGTATCTATGTATTAAAATGAAAGGTGATGGGTCTGCATGGAAGTATTAAGACATGCTTTGGGAAATATGAAACTGGTGTTGACTGCCACTAATATCTTTATAATTTGAGGAAGGTAAGTCACCTATGAACTCAACTATAATTTTTTTTATCAAATCAAGGAGGTTAAACCACATTAACTTTACAGTCTCTACTTCATCTTGAATTCTTTATTATTAAATCAAAATGAAAATATTAATATTTTAATGGGTTAGAGGTTATATTTGAAATTAATAAAATGACAATAAATTGAAAATAATTGACCAATTTATTTAGATCTTAGCAATTTGTATGTTTCATCTTACTGTCATTATATTTTGTGCATTATTGATTTTTCTATTTAAAAATTAATTTTATAATATTTAAGGATGACTAACTGTAAAGCTGGTGGCCTGTTTTCTCTTCGTGTGCAGACTTTTAGACTACTCTGAATTTATAAAGAAAATGACTTTCTTTGATAAAGCAGCTTTTCAAAAGAAAAAATATAGCTTTAGAATTTTTTTTTCACTCTATAGTAAGTATTTCTAACATCCATAAACTCATCTCAAGTAGGAAAAAAAACAATGGTTGGTTATTTGAAAAATTGCTATTATTAAGTAAACTTCTTATGTGCAAGGCTTGACTCTTTACACGATGAAAGAATATATTTTTGAAATTCCATGCTTCTTTTAAAACTTGGTTCTAACTGGTAGATAATGATATCTGGCCATAACTTTTCGTACAAGAATGCATTCCCTGCTGTGTCTTATTCTTTATCTATACTATATGAAAGCATTTCAGAAAATCAGATGGTAGATAAAAATGAATATTACTTCATCACAAATCCCAAACCATTCTGAATACTTTGTATTTCCATACACATGCTTGTAATATTCTTTTGATGTTGTAAATTCTTTGAAGGAATTTTAAATAATATTGTGTCACCAAACCATCAAGCATAACATGTAAGTTTTGTTATTTTTCATATTATTGTCCTGTACATGTCACCTGCATTTTTTTAAATGAAATCGGTCTGCCTTAAATTGTGCATGTTACTGAAGGAAAATATAGACAAAGCTAATACAAAATGCCTAGCAACCTAAAAATAACATTTGGAGTACATTAGAATGTATATTTTTTTATTTGGTATGACTGAACCAAACTATTTAAATTCACATAATGAAAGAATATTGTGAAAAATGGACCAGTGAATCTAGGGAGATGCTCAAGTGATCTGGTATCCTTGGGCCAGTAGTTCTCTCATGCTAACTACTTTGACAGGTATTCTAGTGGGGACGGGGAGTGAAGTATACTATATGTCTACATTCTGCATCACTTTTCTTCAACGTTATTCTTAGCTACTTGCATATTACTTATACCTTCTGGAGACCTCTACTTCCCATGGTTCCTTTCAAACCCTTTTCTTCAGAAGTAAACTGATAAACTGATTCATACCAAGGTATAAATGACTTATAGCTTATAAGGTTATACTTCAAATTATCTGGAAGCAATTTCAACATGCAGCCTGGGTATATTTTGTGTAATAAGCTAATTCAGAGTTAATGACCCATTAATATGTAATACACCTAAAGGAATTGACGCAAAAGTGAGAGTTTAGTGTCAACAAAACAATTGGGAAAGTGTATTTATCTAAACTTTTGACAGATAAAATGACAGCATAGTAATAGGCATTGGAATTCAAAGACCATGCATTACTACCTGAGCCATCTTGAATAAGCCAATTATTAACGAGAGCCTCAGTTTTCCCTTTATAAAATGGAAGTGAGGCATTTGGAACAAATCTTAATGTATCTTAACAAGGATAAATTAGGATAGTTTATGTGAAAATAATGTGCATCATTTAACGTATATGACAGATGAGATTCTATAATTATATTTGTTACTCATAGTATTCCCCAAATTATACCATGTATATAATTATGTATTGTCTTTATTCGGTGGTTAAACTTGTTTCTAAAAGTGACTTGCCTTACATTATACTGATATAAAACAACAAATGATCAGTGTAAAACCACTGTATTTTTATTTGACTTTTTTCTTAGGTTATTGTGTAGATTAAATAAATAATGTCTTCCTTTTAGAAGTCTCCCAGCAGAGTTTATGGGGTGAAATCACTCATAAGGTAGAATCATTTAGCCAGGACTTAGAACTCAGATTATTTAATCATGTTAACAAGTACTAGAAAACAAGAGGAATGAATAATAGGCTAGATTCTTAATCAATTTTATATGTACTTTTTTCATGTATTGGATATAACAAATATTTCTATCTTATAAAGCCACAGCAATTGTATATAAAGACTTTGAATTATTCACACAAAAGACATTATGTGAATATAAGAATTTTTGTGAATTTTTTTTTTAATACTGCTTCCATTTAAGAAACTTTGCTCCATCTAATATGTGTTAGGTATTGGGAATCTGGGTGTTTAGCCTAGGGACTCATTTTTCATGTTGCTGCTGTAGTAAACCACTGCAAATATCCATTATTGTGCCTTCGTATGCAAACATGTAAGAATTATCTCCTACTTATTTCCCTTAGGCATATAAATTTAGTTTAAGCCCTCACTTATCCTTTTCATTTAGAAATCGCACTTTTCTGGAGTATCAGTTGTACAGAATTATACTTTCTTAGGTTTCTTCTGAATTGAGTCCTTAATTATATACCCCCATTGCTATCATAAGCAGTGATTGTCTGAAATTGTCATTTAAGTCACCTTTTAACTAAGGAGAATTATTCACACAGAGTGGGTTACAATATAGACACACACACACACACACACACACACACACACACACACATTACTTTTAAAGATAATTCATTATTGTTCTTCAGGATTAGTCCTGTCCAGAGTTTATTACTCTAGTTATAATCAGAATAGTCAATCAGATGCCTAGTGGCTTATGGGAAAACTGTTGCACACTTGACTTTTCTTGTGAGGGAAGGGAGATGCCTTGGCTTTTCTCCCTTTGTAACTCTGCCGTTAGCCGAACTTATTAGCATTCACCTTACTTATCTTGTGCAAGTCCTCTAACCCTGGTTGAATCCTAAGTGCCCACCAGGAGGATTTAGTATCCCTAAAGAATTTAGGAATGAGGTTGAGCTAGAAGAAATAATTTAACTCCAGACAATTTCCTCTTGGTAATTTGTGCAATCTGGAAAAATAGGCCCTGTCTGACAGAACCTTTGAATGTTTCTTTTTGGTTATTACCTGAACTTATTACAAGGCTTCCTGCTTGCAAAGCAGTAACTACTTCTGTATACAATCTCTCTGCGGTAGTGTTTCTTAGACCTTTAACAAAATTCTTTATCACTGAAAACAGATTCAACTTCTTAGGATACAAACAGATGCAGCAACATGCCAAAATCCACAGAGAAATGTCCTGGTATTTATAACTGCTTTACAAACCCTATTTTTCAGTGATGACAGAAAAAGGACAGTTTGTAATTTTTAATAAATATGATTTGAGCTTATATTGACACTTCAATGGCTGCCACTGAGAAAGGCACATTTCAGGTCTACCAATTTACTTCACAACAATATATTAATATTAGGTAGCAAAAACTCAAAAGGGGCATTTGTTTTTTTAAGTAGTTCACGACACTCCATTGATATTCCTTCATTTTGTATATGTGCTGGGAAATTTATTTTTTAAGACCTTTGTTAGAGTGCTGAGTCAAGTGCTGCCTGATTAAACATATTGGAACCCTAATGCTTCCTTGGTTAGTCTGAATGAAGA
>NW_027424211.1:0-5080 GCF_036562045.2 Rhinolophus sinicus | reverse complement strand
TTTTTTTAAAATCTAAATTTATCCACTTGTTTCCTTTCTCTTATCTGAATTCTTACCCAATTATTAAGGGATGTTTAAAACAATTGGCCTCAAGAAAGGAATTTAAAATCAGAGGAAGAGAGCCTGTGACACAGTAGAAGTAACAAATGTCGGCTGTCCCCGTCTGATGTACACACAGAGCCTTTTAGGATCTTTATAGCATCTTTCACAAGCCATTACTTCATCTCATCCTCAGGATAACCTCATAAAGTGGGCACAATTAATATTATCCTCACTTTTTGGATGGAAAAATTGGGGCTGAAAGGTGACAAACAGCATGACTACCTCTCACACAACTAGCTTCTCTCATGTTGAAATTCCATCATCTCAGGCTTTCTAGCAGGTCATTCTGCCTTGGAGAAAGGTCCCCACGGTTAAAATGTTGATTAGAACATTTGAAGCATTCATCAGTAGGTCCAGGGGAAGGTGGCCGAAGTGGCCTAAGAATTCCAAAAGAAGTTACATGAGGAGGAGCCAGAGGACCTGAGTATCGTCCTTGAGAAAATTCAGGAGGGACCAGACCACTGTCTTCCAGTATCCGAGTATCACTCCTAGGGGAACAGAGAAGCAGCTTGTTCTGAGAGGCCCTGAAGGACAGACTGGGGACCAGGAAGCAGAAGCTGCAGAGTGGTAAATTTTGGCTCCTTGTGAGAAAGACCTTTTTAATAATCAAAGTCCCTCAAGGATGGGGTTGGCTGCCTTGGAAGAACATGAGCTCTCCATCACAGGAGGTAACCAAGCAGATGATGGCAGCTGCCCCTAAAGAACTGCAGAGGGGATTCGAGTACTTCGTGGGGTATTGGACCAGGTGAGTCCCTCTCAGTTCCAAGATTCTCTTATTGGTACCATCCTAAACTACCCTGGGATGGAAACCAGGCCTTGTTCTTGCCCTCAAGGAACTTCCAGTCTAGTGGGGAAGACACACACACACACACACACACACACACACACACACGAAGAAAGTGTGATACAGGTCCTGAAGACATAAACAGGCTGCAGTGATAAATATTTCCTTCATGTCGGGGGAGCAAGAAAGACTTGTCTGTGGAGCAGACAACTGATGGAGGTCTGGGAGATCAGAGCAACCTGGCAGATGGCAGAACCCAGGAAAGGCACCAGAGGCCGAGGGAGCAGGGAAGCAAAGGCTGTGTGGTGAGAAGACCCAGCACCGCTGAAGCGTGTGGTGTGACTAGGGAGACACATTTGGGGGGATAGTCATCACAGCAGCCTTAAGAGTCTGCCGTCACCTCTCATTTCCTTGCCATTCCCTCTCCCTAGACCAGGAGTTCCTGTCAGAAGGGTGCCTGTGTCCTCTTGCACCCCTTAAACCAGGCCAAAAGCTAAATAAACGATTCACTCATTCATTCTAGGATTGTTCTAGAGAGAAGAGGTGTTCTTGAAATCCGAGGCAATCAGGAAGGAGCATGACTCCCCTCTCCCTATTTTCCCTTCCTGCTGTGACAGAATGTCCACACATGTCATGGTCACAGACCTCCCCAGGCCCTGGCCCCTGAAGACTGTTAATTGGGAGATTCTGTTCAAAGATTTTGCTTTTGCATTTGAAGACATGATCCTGCCTTATCTATGATCTAGACCAGATCAGCTTAATAAGAAACAAACATCCCTTTGGCGGTCGGGGGCTGACGCTTGCTGGGCTGTCTCCGGGCAGCTAAGGCCGGTGATACTCAAGTGTGTTCTATCCAATGAGCCAAAGGCTGTGTGTGTGTGTGTGTGTGTGTGTGTGTAAGAGAAACTTTTCTTACACATATACTTTCAACTTTTGGGGTTTCAGAGAAATGTTTGTGGAACAGATGAAAATCATTTGCTCATGCGCTGACCCCTTTATTGTTGACGATTGCGTGACATTGAGACCTGTGTGGTTTTGGCCCTCCCTGGGTCTCCAACTCCCCTTTCTACATAGAAGGCAGCCCTTGTGTGGTGGGAAAAGCACTGGACAGAGGGTCAGAACTCCTGGGTCCAGCCTGAGCTCTGACTCTTGCTGGCTGGGTGACCTTGGGCACGTCCTCCAACTTCTCAAAGCTGTGCTCTGGTGTTTGGAAACAGAGCCCAGCACCTACTTCCCTGAGGTGCTGTGCAAGTCGTCAAATGCAAAGTGAATATGGGAAGCCCGCCAAGGCCTTCTGCCTTCCCAGTCACGGTGTTTCCTCTACACAGTGGGAAATGGGACTCGGGATTTCTGGGGGGTTTCCTGTAGAATGCTCACAGTGTGACAAGTTCAATACGACAACTCCCATACAAAACAGACAGAAATTGGTTAATGGTGCCCTTGGAGTCTGTGGTCCCAGAGGCCGCAAACACACGTGTCTGCAGGATCCCGGCAGGTGGAATAAAGTTGAAGGGAGTGGGGTGGGTTGGGGCCCCTGCTCAACTGAAGAGCGTGTGTCCTGTGTACAGTGGGGCTGCAGCTGAGAGAGGGGTGCATCCCAGCGGCTCCTGCAGGGCCATCTGTGAAAGCTGATCTGTAATGACTGACTTCTAAGAACGGCTGTCATCAACAGGACAAATAGTAACGAGTGTTGGAGAGGCTGTGGAGATAAAGGAACCCTCATACACTGTTGGTGGGAATGCAGACTGGTGCAGCCGCTATGGAAGGCAGTGTGGAGGTTCCTCAAAAAATTACGAATAGAATTACCATGTGACCCAGCAATCCCTCTCCTGGGTATCTACCCAAAAAATATGAAAACATTTATCCATAAAGACACGTGTGCTCCAATGTTCATTGCAGCTTTGTTTACTGTGGCCAAGACATGGAAACAACCAAAATGTCCTTCGATAGATGAATGGATAAAGAAGTTGTGGTATGTATACACAATGGAATACTATTCGGCGGTAAGAAAAGATGATATAGGAACATTTGTGACAACATGGATAGATCTTGAGAGTATAATGCTAAGAGAAATAAGTCAGACAGAAAAAACATAGAATCATATGATTTCACTGATATGTGGTATATAAAACTGAAAGCAACAAAGGAACAAGACAAACAAATAAAGAAACAAAAACTCATAGACACAGACAACAGTTTAATGGTTACCAGAGAGGGTAAGGGGGGTGGGGGGGTGGGAGATGAGGGTAAGGGGGATCAAATATATGGTAAAGGAAGGAGAACTGATTCTGGGTGGTGAACACACAATGGGATTTATAGATGATGTAATACAGAATTGTACACCTGAAATCTGTGTAACTTTACTAACCGTTGTCACCCCAATAAACTTTAACTGAAAAAAACTTTTTTAAAACAGTCTGCAAGTGTGACGAAGTATATCGGTGGGCTGGGTCTGGCCTGCTGGTTGAAACACTACTTCTCCTTGACAAACACCGTGTCTGAGTTCCCTCCAGTGAGGAACTCTTAGAGGACAGTGAGGCTTTCCCCAGTGGCAATACCCAGACGGGCCTTTAACGTGAGCGGAAGTAAAGGAACTAAACGTGACGGGTGTCCAGGTGGAGGGCAGGAGACAAGGCGTGTGCATTCTGTGGAGACTGAATGTTCGTATCCCTGAAAAGCTCACATGTTGAAACCCGAATCCCCAATGAGGTGCCGTTTGGAGATGGGATCTTTGGGAGCTGGTTAGGATTAGATGAGGTCATTTGGGTGGAGCCCTCCTGATGGGATTAGTGCCCTAATGAGAAAAGACAAGAGGTCTTTCTCTTTTTCTCACCCCGATCCATACCCCCAGCCACGTGAGAACACAATGAGCCTCTGTCCACAAACCAGGAAGAGATCTTTTGCCAGACTCCACATCTACTGTCACCTTGATCTCGGACTTCCCAGCATCCAGATTTGCAAGAAGTTAAGTGTGTTGTTTAGGCTGCTGGTCGATGGTGTTTTGGTAGCAGCCGCAAGTGACAGAGCAGGAGGGCAGGGGCCTGGAAGGGGGGCTGGAAGCTTATGATGTAGCCAGAGCAAAATGCAGGTGGGGGCCTTTCAGATGCTTCTAAAGACCAAGGTGGGGCATCCTCTCAGCTCCTTTGGGTAGGAGCCAGCCCACTCCAGAGGTGACATTCTGTGCTGATGGCGGGAGAGGCAGGGAGAGCAGGGGAGGTGAGTGTGGAACACTCTTAGTTTGTGATGCTGTGTACCCCACATGCCACATGGCTGAGTCTGCCTGGTCCTGTGTGCATCCGAGTGTGGGCTTCAGGGCATGGGTATTCAGCAGTACACCTGTGTCTGGTGTGGCTCCGTGAATGCACCATGGTCTGCTGTCCTTGGCCCTCTGCCTGGTCCCCCTTGGCTTCCATGTTTCCTCAGAAAACTTGTTGGTCTTAACACTCGGTTCAAGCCTCTCATTTGACAGGCCCTCCCTCCCCTTTGGTGATGGTGCCCCACCTTCAGCTCCCGTAGACCCTGAGCCTCCTCCCCCTGTCATGAGGTCGGAGATGCCTTGGGTTTTCCATTGCTTAGGGCACGTGTATCATTCCTGGATATGGTGAAGGGGGCCACTTGAAGGACCCACCCCCCATGGGTTCACTGAGGCTCTGAGCAGGAAATGACTTGTTCAGGGGTCCACGGTGCATGGGTGGAGGACACTGGGCTTAAACACAGGATGTCAGAGACCCCTCCCATGCTCACCCTGTGCTCTTATGCTCAACTTCCAAGGTGGGCGTTGGCGGTGAGAGTTACTCTCCCAGTTCTGCCCTCATCCTCAGCACCCACATGCCAAAGATGCTATGATTAAAAACCCTTCCGGGTAACGTAATCTTGGCCTTCTCCTCTGACTTTGATCTCCCAAACATTATAAACACCGGGAATTGTAATAATTATTATTGGGTAATGTGATAAGTAGTTTTCCTCCTTCAGGGTACAGCTTTATATTTTCTTGGCATTCCTTCATGACGATGCTGATTAAAACAAGGAGAGAAGCTTTTTCAAGATGAGTCCCTCTGATGCTTTTGGGCCTTTTGTGAACACTGATAACAGCCCTCGCTCTCCCAGGGAGGAAGGATGCCTATGGTCCCCCGGTACAGGGTCAAGAGAGGGCAGGTCAGCTCCGCCCGGCTGCCAAGATACCTGGTCTCACAC
>NW_027424210.1:0-5085 GCF_036562045.2 Rhinolophus sinicus | reverse complement strand
TCCTTAGATCGGCTGGAGGAGCTGATGTGCATGTCAGCAGCCTGGATTCTGAGGTCCGAGCCTCTGACCTGCTCCTGACTGTCCTGGAAGGAAGGCCAGCGCCGAGGGCAGTAGTGCACTGAGGGGTGATTATTTTCCATGTGTACAAGATCAAACCGTGTCTCGATGTATTCATGTCTAGGGCCTGAGTTTCGTGAGTTTTGTAATAATATTATTACCTAATTATGATCAACATCTAAGTTTTATTTAGTGGTTGCTGTGCATAAGGCACTGGCTAAGCATTTGTCATGAATGATCTCATTTATACCTCACAATAACCCAGGGCGTGTGAGGTCACTGAGCCTTTGTGCCATGCTACAGAGGGGGTGTGGGTGTCCCAGAAGCAGGAATCCTTCCAGACCCAACCACATGGGGCTCCCATGTAGGGCTGCAAGGGCCTGGTGGAAATCAGCAGTTCTCCTTAAGGCACTGGGATGACCTATGTCTTCCCTAAAAGATGCCTCTGATTATGAGCTCTAGGTGTTTTATGGATCCCTGCCAAGTTTTCCGAAAAAGATGGCTAGCCATCATTCCAGTAGAGATATATTCTGGCTGGAGATAGGGGAGGTCTTGCCCATTCCAGGTGACAACTTAGGGGCTAGGATGTGACCTGTTCTGTGCTAAAGCTTTGGCCCTTCCCACAAATACCTGTTTCCCCCTCCCCTTTTTGCCAGGGCTAGATTCCTGGAGCCAACTTCCTAGGGAGAGCACAGGATCTGCTTGGCTTTTGCAAGAAGCTGAGCCATGCTTCCTTCACTAGATGGCAGCAAATGCCCGACATGTTCTTTTCCGAGAATTGCACAGTATCTGTGGGTGAGCCTAACGTTCAAAGAGACAGAGGGCGAAGGCGATGAGAACCAAGGCAGGAAGTGGTGACACCCTGGATGGGTGCTAGAAAGCTCATACTCCCCAGAGAAAGCTCGCACTGTGCAAGGACTCAGGATACCCACAAGAGACAGGTTGGTCTGAACTTGTGTCCTCATTAGGACATGCTAAACATCCATGGCGAACAACCCCACAGGCACACGAAGTCAGTCCCCTTGTCCTCTTGTCTTCTCCAGGCCAATCAGCCCCTGTTCAATTCAATCCACAGACATGTTCCCGAGGCCCATGTGGTACCACCTTGTGTAAATTGCTCCTAACCCACGGCCCTTCACCTCAAGAGCATGTGTGCTACTTGTGAGGAAAATTAGATAAGTGTTTATGTGACGATAATACAATGCAATATGACAAGTGCCATAAACCAGGGACACACCTCTGCTCTGAGAGCGTGAGTGGAGGCAGGCTCACAGGAAGGCTTCACAAGAGAGAGGGGGCCTCTGAGGAGAGCTTGGTAGATGGGTTGGATTGTACCAGAGGGGAGATGGTGCAGGAGGGTCTTCAACGTGGAGGAGACAGTCCATGGAGTGTCCGGAGTGGAGAAAGTGAAGGACGAGCTCCCCAGTGGACTGGACTTAGAGTATAGATAGTGGAACAGCAGCAGCGGAAATCTTAGACATGGACTGTGTGGAGAGCCTGAAAAGCCAGCGTGAGGAGTTAGAACATATTTAGGTACTAGAGAGGCACTGAAGGTGGTTGAACAGAGGAGGGAAATTAATCAGACAGAGGACGCAGGGTGGAATAGAGGAGGAAGAGCCCAGAATACTGGTCCTGGTGGGGAAGAGACACTGAGTAAGGAAGGAGGCAGAGGGCAATGTGGAGGGAATAGAAGGCTTGTGCCAAGTGACTGGCCATGGGGGAGGAGTCTAGGGGGAACCTTAAGATTTGGGGTCAGAGTGACAAGATAGAGGACAGGACAAGTTACCAAGTTAATGAGTATAGGAAGGGCAAGGTATGTATGTATGTTTATTTTCATGGCTAAGAGAAAAGAAAATTTAAAAATTAATTCAGTTTTGATCATTTTGAAGGTTTAATATGCCAGGTCGAAGTGACAGTGTCCGGCCAGGCCTGGAACTTGAGGACATGGCATAGACAGGAGTCCTCAGCCCAAGAGCAGATGAAATCGTACAGCAACAAGCCTACCCACATCTAGAAGGAAGCAGAGGACATGCTCTCAGAGGACAGAGATGAGAAGGAGTGAGGCAGTTCAGAGGAGGATGTGGAGAGGTAGCTGAAGGTAAACACCATAGCACGCAGTACGCAGTATAGCCACAGAGCAGGCTTCATGAAAAATTCACAGCCAACAAGATGAGATAGATACACGGTCCCACCCTTACGTGCCTTCCACCAAGAAGCAGTGTGGTTGTGTTCCAGGGAAGGATCCCACTCCCTGCTCTTCTACCTTTGCGTTGAGCCAGGGTGAGGGCTGGCCTTATAAAGGACCCAGGCTCAGGAGCCAGCTGTTCCAGGAGCTGTCTTGGAATGTCAGCGGTGCCCTTGCAGGGGTTGAAATCCTGTACAGCTGCTCCTGCTCAAGGAAGGAGAGCCTCTAGTTCCAGATAGTTTGTTGCCTGGCAACCCAGACAGAACCTCCAGGGTCATTCAGTGGGCAATCCTGTCCATTAAGGCACAAGGAGTAATCAGAGAGGCGGTGAGGAATCAAGTGCTGACGTTCACTGAGCACTTATTCTGGGCTCGGTAGCCACTTACCAGTGGTACCTCCTTTCCTCATCTTCACAACGGCTCTATTAGACGTAGATGATTTTTAACCTTCGTTATTCTGATGAGAAAACTGAGGCATGTAGAGGAAATAAGAGGCTTGTTCAAGGCCACCTAGCCAGTAAATGGCCCTGGCAGGATTCGAACCCGAGTAGTTTAGTTCCAGAGCTCAAGCTGTCAATCACTACACCGCACTGCCCCCAGATGAAAAGGGGTAGTGGGATCAAAGTTGAAGGGAGGGTGCAGAGTTTTCCTGGTAATCTCTGCACACTTTTCACCATCCATTTCTTTTCCTCTGGTGATAATGCTTGCTTTCAAAATTCTGACTTTGTGGAAACATCCTCTACATGGGGAGATGCTGTGCTTTCTCTCCAAATGTAACATCCTCGGTTCTGTTGACGTACTCAGTTCCCTAATATTTTGCCATAGTTTCCATCATTTTACCACTCGCTACCTTCTTTTCCAGGCAAACTCTGGTTCATCTTTCTCCTCTAGCGCCTGGTACCTAGGAGGCTGGAGGAGTTATCCGTCCCTTCTGGACAATATACTTCTATTCACGTAAACTTGAAATGTGCTAGTGTGACACTGGTGGTACCGAGCGGCATGATGGGGACGCCGACTTAGTTTCCCTTAATCTCCATCAGTCCCTCAACCCAAGTCACCCTGAATGAGCGTACGATCTAACTAGAAACACTGTGTCGGCTCTGCCATTACAGCGTCAAATCCCTTTATCTCCTTTCCACACTCTAAGCGCTTTCTATATTTTAAAATTGCTTCTGGAGCCAAATCACACTGATGGCTCATACTCTATTTTTCCCCCCAGCTCTACTGAGGTATGATTGGCAAATAAAAATTGTACATGTTTAAGGTGTGCAGTATAATGGTTTGATATACATATACAGTACATTTTGAAGTGATTACCGTAATCAAGTTAATTCACACATTCATCATGTCACATACTTTTTTGGGGGGGAGGAGAGGGGGAAGTGCTGAGAAAACAAGGTGTACTCTTTTAGCAAACTTCTAGTATACCATAAAGTATGATTAACTATAGTCTCCGTGCTGTAACTAGATTACCAGAATTTATTCAGCTTATAACAAAAGTTTGTACCCTTTGACCAAAATCTCCCCATTTCCCCAACCCCCAGCTTCTGTTAACTATTGTTCTACTCTCTAGTTCCATGAATTAAACTTTTTTAGATTCCACATATAAGTGAGATCATGCAGTATTTATCTTTCTGTGTCTGGCTTATTTCACTTAGCATAACATCCTCCAGTTTCATCCTCCAGGTTATATATATATAAAACAGTTTCTTTATATACATGTATACAGAGGGTGCCAAAAAATGTATACACATTTTAAGAAAGGAAAAAACTGTATTAAAATTGTAATACTCAATATATACCGATAACAAAAGATGAATACAAGTCATGTTTGACTTCTGCGATTACAAGAGGTGCTCAAAGTGGTTACCATCACAGCGTAATTTTAATACAGCTTTTTCCTTTCCTAAAATGTGTATACTTTTTTTGGCACTCTCTGTATATATAACATTTTCTTCATTTATTGATGGACAATGAAGTTGTTTCCATATTTTGTCTATTATGAATAATGCTGCAATGAACACTGGAGTGCAGCTGTATCTTCAAAATAGTGATTTTATTTCCTTTGGATATACTATATCCAACAGTGGGTTTGCTGGATTGTATGGTTTTCTATGTTTTCATTTTTAAAGAAAAATCCGTACTGTTTTCCATAATGGCTGTACCAATTTACATTTCCACCAACAGTGTACAAGGGTTCCCTTTATTCCACACCCTCACCGACACTTGTTTTATCTTGTTTATTTTATAATAGTCATTCTAATAGGTTTGAGTTAATATCTCACTGTGATTTTGATTTGCATTTCCCTGGTGATTAGTGATGTTAGCATCTTTTCATGTACCTGTTGGCCGTTTGTATGTCGTCTTTGGAAAAATATCTGCTCAGATCCTCTGCCCATTTTTTAAATTGGATTCTTTGGGTTTTTGCTGTTGAGTTGTGTGTTCTTTATATATTTTGGATGTTAACTCTTTACCTGTTATATGGTTGGCAAATATTTTCTTTCATTCCGTAAGTTGCCTTTACTTTTTGTTGGTTGGTTTGGGTTTTTCTGGTTTTTTGTTTGTTTTGTTGGTTGGTTGTTTTGGTTTTGCTGTGCAGAAGCTTTTGAGTTTGATGTAGTGTCATCTGTTTATTTTTACTTTTGTTGCCTTTGCTTTTGGTGTCATATCCAAAAAATTATTGCCAAGGCTAATGTCAAAGAGCTTTCCCCCTGTTTTCTTCTTAGAGTTTTATTGTTTCAGGTCTTATGTTTAAGTCCTTAATCCATTTTGAGTTGATTTTTGTATATGGTATGAGATAGGGTCTAATTCAATTCTTCTAATCTGAGAACACAGGATGTTTCT
>NW_027424209.1:0-5108 GCF_036562045.2 Rhinolophus sinicus | reverse complement strand
ATCGAACAACAAAAACTCCACAAAGGACTCCCTGCACAGCAGACAAGCAACACGAAGAGGCCCACTACCGACTGAAATCACCTACAGGTGGGAGATTCGCGCGAGTGGAGGGAGGAGGAAAGGGAGAAGCACGCGGAGACGGAGCCGCGCGGGCGCAGGACGCAGACCTAGCTCAGGGTGCCGAGCTCGCTGCTTCCCGGAACTACCGCAGCTGCGGGAGATCGGACTGCTAGGGCTCCGCCGGGGCTCCACAGGGCTGAGGGGACAGCAGAACCCAACGCTCACGGCAGAGACCTCGGAGAAAAGACTGAGGGAAAAAGGCTGAAAACAGTGGTTTAAGCCCGCACTGCCGAGCAGAGAACGGAGCCTTAGGCACTGAGACTAGCCGCCCCCTCCCTCCCCTCCCAGAGCTCGCCCCGCCCCCACCTGCCCTGTGCTAGAAGCGAAACAGTAGCAGTGTCAGATCAAAACAACAGAAATTTGCTGTTTTGAGATCTGTGGACCGCAAATACAAATTCACAGCCCAACTAGTTCCAGCAAAGGGGAGAGAGCAGTGGAAGCAGGACCGGTTGTGGTGGTGGTCGCCGCCATTGCTCTGGGCCACCTCTCACAACTCACCCCGCCCCTGACTCCACCTATCTGGGCGGATCCCTGCAGGAGTAAACAGAACTGCTGAAATATACGGGCTCTGAATCAGCAGATGGAAGAGCTTTCGAACATCAAAAGCTCTCCGCATACCCACCGGGACACTGCGCCCTGTCACCTAGACGAACTATTAACAGAGGAGAAGCCCGTCTCCCAGGGAATCCCCCCATTGAGTGAGAAGTTGGAATAGTGCAGAGAAAACATAGCACTACTGTGTGGGAGAAGAAAAATAAGTTGCAGTTGGAGAAATAATAAAACATTCTACCAACAAGTACTGGCAAACAAAAGAAAGACCGCTTTCTATCAACCTGTTGCAGAAGTCACTCCTGTAGATGTCTAGGAAGAGAAATAGTAAACCAGTAATCGCCATGAATAACCAAGGCAACAAGATAGCTCAGAAAGAAAGTGAAAAATCTCCAGAGAAGGCACTTAAAGATACAGAAATATGTGACTTAAATGACAGAGAATTCAAGATTGCAGTTCTGAAAAAACTCAACGAGATACAAGAAAACACAGATAGGCAGTTAAAGGACCTCAGAAACTCAATCAAAGAACAGCATGAGCATTTTACGAAAGAGATTGAAATCTTAAAAAAGAACCAAATAGAATTTCTGGAGATTAAGAACTCAATAGAAGAAATTAAGAATGAAATAACCAGCTTAGGTAGTAGAGTTGACCAGATGGAGCAAAGAATCAGTGACATCGAAGATAGAAATCTGGAAATGACACAAATTGAAGAAGAAAGAGACTTGAGACTTAAAAGAAATGAAAGAACTCTACAAGAACTTTCTGACTCCATCAGAAAGAGCAATATAAGAATAATGGGCATACCAGAAGGAGAAGAAAGAGAAGGGAACAGAGAATATATTCAAACAAATTGTCGATGAGAACTTCCCAAATTTGTGGACAGAACTGGACCCTCGAATCCAAGAAGCAAATAGAACACCTAGTTACCTCAATCCCAACAGACCTTCTCCAAGGCACATTGTATTGAAGCTGTCTATAATCAACGACAAAGTAAAAATCCTCATGGCAGCCAGGGAAAAGAAGACGATAACTTACAAAGGAAAGCCCATTAGATTATCATCAGATTTTTCAGCAGAAACTCTACAAGCCAGGAGGGAGTGGAACCAAATATTCAAACTATTGAAAGAGAGAAACCATGAGCCAAGAATAATATATCCAGCAAAGATATCCTTTAGATATGAAGGAGGAATAAAGACCTTTCCAGACATACAGAACCTGAGGGAATTTTCTAATACATGACCTGCACTACAAGAAATACTAAAGGAGGCCATTCGACCACCATTAACAGGGACAATTTGTGGCAAACAAAACTCAAAAAGGGGGAGAGTAAAGGCCTGAACCGGAATATGGGAATGGAGAAAGTAAGCGTGCTGAAGAAAATGGAATACTCTAAATATCAAACTTTCTTTTACATAAACTTAAGGGTAACCACTCAAAATAAATCCAGAATTGAAATACATACTGAAATAAAAAAAGAAACAGAGGGAAACATCATAGAATACCACCACACAGAAATAATAGACAACAACAAAAAGGCAAAGAAACAATGGAGACACAAACTTACCAGAAAACTAAGGATAGAATGACAGGAAATCCTCACATATCAATAATTACTCTAAATGTAAATGGACTGAACTCACCAATAAAAAGGCACAGAGTAGCAGATTGGATCAAAAAACTAAACCCAACCATATGCTGTCTCCAAGAGACACATCTCAGCTACAAGGACAAGCATAGACTCAAAGTGAAAGGGTGGAAATTGACACTCCAAGCAAATGGTACCCAGAGAAAATCAGGTGTAGCAATAATGATATCAGATGAAACAGACTTCAAGGTGAAAAAGATAACAAGAGACAAAGATGGACATTTCATAATGGTGAAGGGGACAGTACAACAAGAAGACATAACAGTCATCAATATTTATGCCCCCAATCAGGGAGCACCGAAATACACCAAGCAACTTCTAACAGAACTAAAGGGAGAAATTGACCAAAACACAATTATACTAGGGGCCTTAAATACATCATTGACAGCTATGGATAGATCATCCAAACAGAAAATAAATAACGAAATAGTAGCCCTAAATGACACATTAGATGAAATGGTCATAATTGACATTTATAGAGCACTTCATCCTAAAACATCAGACTATACATTCTTTTCTAGTGTACATGGAACATTCTCAAGGATAGACCATATATTGGGACATAAAATCAGTCTCAACAAATTTAAGAAGATTGAAATCATACCATGCATATTCTCTGATCACAAGGCTTTGAAATTGGATATCAACACCCCAATAAATTTAATTAAAAAAAAAAAAAAAGAAAGCGGAGAAAAACACAAATACATGGAGACTAAACAACATACTTTTAAAGAAGGACTGGGTCAAAGAAGAAATTAGAGGAGAGATCAAAAGATACATTGAAACAAATGACAATGAAATTACATCCTACCAAAATTTTTGGGATGCAGCGAAAGCAGTTTTAAGAGGGAAATTTATCTCATTACAGGCCTATCTCAAGAAACAAGAAAACTCCCAAATAAATAACCTCATGTTACACCTTAAAGAACTAGAAAAAGAAGAACAAGTAAAACCCAACGTCAGCAGAAGAAAGGAAATAACAAAAATTAGAGCAGAACTAAATGAAATAGAGAACAAAAAGACAATAGAAAAAATTAATATGACAAAGAGCTGGTTCTTTGAAAAGATTAACAAAATTGACAAACCCTTGGCTAGACTTACTAAGATAAAAAGAGAAGACACTGATTAACAAAATCAGAAACGTAAAAGGGGAAGTTATCACGGACACCACAGAAATACAAAGGATCATCCAAGAATACTATGAAGGACTATATGCCACCAAATTCAACAACCTAGAAGAAATGGACAAGTTCTTAGAAACATATAGCCTTCCAAGGCTGAACCATGAAGAACTGGAAAATCTAAACAGACCGATCACCAGTAACGAAATTTAATCAGTCATCCAAAACCTTCCCAAAAGCAAAAGTCCGGGACCAGATGGCTTCACTAGTGAATTCTACCAAACCTTCAAAGAGGATCTAATACCAATTCTGCACAAACTCTTCCAAAAAATTGAAGAAGAGACAGTACTCCCTAACTCATTTTATGAGGCCAACATTACCCTGATACCAAAACCTGGTAAGGACATCACAAAAAAAGAAAACTACAGACCAATATCTCTGATGAATACCGATGCAAAAATCCTAAATAAAATTCTAGCAAATCGAATACAACAATGCATTAAAAAGATTATTCATCACGACCAAGTGGGGTTCATCCCCGGGGCACAAGGATGGTTCAACATAGAAAATCCATCAATGTGATACATCACATAAACAAAATAAAGGACAAAAATCATATGATTATATCAATTGATGCAGAAAAAGCATTTGACAAGATACAACATCCATTTATGATTAAAACACTTAATAAAATGGGTATAGAAGGAAAATACCTCAACATAATAAAGGCCATATATGACAAGCCCTCTGCTAATCTCATAATTAATGGAGAAAACCTGAAGCCCTTTGCTCTACGTTCAGGAACACGACAGGGATGTCCCCTATCACCTCTGCTTTTCAACATAGTATTGGAAGTCCTTGCCAGAGCAATCAGGCAAGAGAAAGAAATAAAAGGCATCCAAATTGGGAATGAAGAAGTTAAATTATCACTCTTTGCAGATGACATGATGCTATATATAGAAAACCCTAAAGACTACACCAAAAAGCTATTAGAAACAATCAATGAATACAGTAAAGTTGCCGGCTACAAAATCAACACACAAAAGTCGATTGCCTTCCTATATACTAACAATGAAATCTCAGAAAAAGAAATACAAAAAACAATTCCTTTTGCAATTGCAGCAAAAAGAATAAAATACCTAGGAATAAACTTAACCAAGGATGTGAAAGACCTATATGCTGAAAACTATAAGACTTTTTTGAAAGAAATTGAAGAAGACACAAAGAAATGGAAAGACATTCCATGCTCATGGATTGGAAGAATCAACATAGTTAAAATGGCCATGTTACCCAAAGCAATATACAGATTCAATGCAATCTCCATCAAAATCCCAATGGCATATTTTAAAGAAATAGAACAAAAAATCATCAGATTTGTTTGGAACCACAAAAGACCCCGAATAGCCAAAGCAATCTTAAGAAAAAAGAACTATAATGGAGGTATCACACTTCCTGACTTTGGCTTGTACTACAGGGCTACAATAATCAAAACAGCATGGTATTGGCAGAAAAACAGACACATAGACCAATGGAATAGAATTGAGAACCCAGAAATAAAACCACATAAATATGGACAGATAATTTTTGACAAAGAAGCTAAAACATACAATGGAGCAAAGACAGCCTCTTCAATAAATGGTGCTGGGAGAATTGGATAGCCACGCAAAAGA
>NW_027424208.1:0-5120 GCF_036562045.2 Rhinolophus sinicus | reverse complement strand
AGTTCAACTCATTCAACAGCTTTGGTACTGAGTTGGTGCTTCTTCAAGATGTTCATTGGGGAAGTTCTTCTATTCATATACTTCTGTTGTATGCACACTGAGCATTCCCTAACCAGTTGCTGCCCTGCTGGTACCTCCCCACATAGCCTCTTTCTTCCTCACCACTTAGAATGTACGTCATATCTCACCCATTTTGCACTGGTGGCAAGTTGCTGTGTGTGGAGAGGGGACTGGCTCCTCTAACAATCACTGAGTGTGGGGCACTGATGCGAGGTGGTGGATTTCATGTGAAAGCCGAATGCAACACGAAGACAAGGCTGGCCTTGGAAAACAAAATAGATAATGGAGCCAAATCTAACTCCAGGCTTAGGGTGAAAAATCAGAACATGAAACAGACAGCACATGGAGTCTAAATGACCCTTGGCAATCCTTTGAATTGCTTTGCATATGTCACCTCCTTCGAGCACACTGGGAACCAACCTCATGTTACCCAACAAGACACTCCTGGCCAGTGTTCCTCCAGGGTCTCCCACTCTCTCCTCCCGCTGCCCCCTGCGTTCCCCCACATCTCCCTCCCTTCTCCTTGGTCAAGTGCATATATTTAAATTTGCATAAATTGGCTCTATGATGCTAGACCCTATGAAGTCCAAAAATTCTTGGAAAAGTGTAAGAAACATTTCATGAACAAGCAGCAGGCCAGCAAAGCAGAGTTAGGAAGATGGATGGAAGGTTTGACTTGTTGTGGCAGAAGAGAGAGGGATGGCAGGCTCAGTGGGGCTTTTTATAACATGTCGGCGCACTGGCCCATGAGCGTCCTCATCCACAGTCCCAAACTGATTGAGCGCCAACGATGAGGAGAAAAAATAGATGGAAATAATATGTGGGGACCTGTACACACTCCTCCAGAGCCTCCCTCTCTTGTCTCTGGAATTGTACACTAGTGACAGGATTTCCTGGCTTATATTTTTATAAAACTGAGTATTGCAAAGGTTTACTATCATTTAAGATTCTTATTTACAATTCTAACACACTCAAATTGAGTCACCGATTTGAAAACAAAAAACACTTTTAAGATATACCCCTTGAGAGTGCCAGTAATTTACTATATAGAGATTTTGAAATTAAATTATAATATGATTTAATAATAATAATAATAGCATAAAATGTTAGAAATACAAAAAGGGTAAATCTACCACCCTAACATAACAGCTCTTTTTATTACTACATCCCCTTCCTTCCTTCCCGCCTTCCTTCCTTCTTTCCTTCCGTGTTTATTCTGTGTCTGCTCTTCCCAGATATTCTTTTAGGCCCTGGAGAGACAGCATCACAAAACAGATTTCTGCCCTCTTGGAGCTTGCAGATATTAAAGCACAAACGTAAAAATAAATAAACAGTATGTTAGAAACTTTTAATTTTATTGAGCAAAAGGAAAATCAGCCAGGGTGCTGGGGTGTGGGAGTGCCTGAGGGGAAGGGATAGGTGATGACATTAAGGAGAATGGTCTGGGGCAGGTAAACTGTGAGCCAAGGCTTCCAGGAGGCAGGAAGGTCACTGTGTGGATATCGGAAGGGAGAGCAGAGAGAGCCACGGCTACGAAAGCCTTGAGGTAGGAACTTGCCTGGGAGGTGCTAGGAATGGCCAAGAGGCCTCATGGCTGGAGCAAAATGAGTAAGGCGGGAGGATAGAGGTGAGATGGGGCCTCATCATGTGGGATCTTGAGGCTTTGCCCCTCCATCTAAGTGGAGCTGAGCAGAGAATTTTCCATGAAATGACGTACATTTTTAAGGCATTTCCCTGGCTGCTCTGTGGATCAGAGATGGAGGCAGGACAAACGTGACAGCAGGGACACTAGTTGGCATGACCAGATTACATCTCAAAAGTGATGATGATGGTTGCCAGGCCAAAGTGGAGCAGTGTTCCCCACATACGCATTTTGTGTGGTCCTAAACGTAATGCACTGGCTTCATAATTCAGTCAGCGTGTCTAGCATTGACAAATAGCAGGCCAGAAACCCCAGCAACTTAGCTGTCAGTCCTCCCCTTAGCATTCCCAGCAAAGGCCATGTAATTAACAGTGGGATGCCCAGTCTGGGAGGAGCATGCCTTGGAGAATTTTGCTGGTCCATTGCCTGAGAGTTGTTTGGAAGAGAATATCTATGCATTTATCAAATTTCTTCTAATGAACACATTAATGAATCATTAGTATTATTGTATGCTGCTTCAAGGATCCCATGCTTCATCCATTTACCTTTGTGGAAGCTGGTAAACTAAATGTGTTGGAGATTATGAGATTCTTTTCTGCCTAATTTATTTTATAAACTGCAAATGTAAATCATACAGCTCTCACATGCAATTTCAGTTGAGAGGGTAACGGCGGAGTTGCCATAATTGAGACATTCTAACTTGGGGGAGGGGAAGGGGGAGCCTTCAGAACCACTGAGTCGGAATGCCATTTCAATGTTTTTAAAGATGTTTTTAGTTTAAAAAATAATTTCTAGAGTGTCATTTTTGTAATTCTAATTTCAATTTATGGCCTAAACATTGCAGAGAGCTTAGGGGGGTATTGCAGCTCGCTCTGAGTCTTTGTCTGTTAATGTTTCTATTACTGCATCCATATAAAAGAGGACCATTTTTTAAAAAAAAACTTCCGACATAAGCATTTTCTAACTGTGTTCTCTTGTGGGGCTTGTTGTTTTGGGGAGTGATCTGTGGTGGTAGTTTTACATCTTTTCTACTTTCTTTCTATGACAAGCTGAACGAGATGATGGTCCGTGGACCCTTGTTGTGAAATGCCTGCACTGGAAGGAATCTTAAAGATGACCTAGCCCAAGCCTTGTATTTTGCAGATGGGGAAACTGAGGCTTAGGCGGGTTAAGTAACTGGATGAAGAACCAGTCCTTATATTGTGTTTTCCTGATCTTATGGATCACGTCACACCTTCCAGTGGTCTGTGTCTGGCCATGTAAGTGAGCAGCCCCTAAGTTCACAGAATTCTTGTGGGGTTTTATTATGCATTTATTATTAGAAATTTTATCTTTGATGTGCTATTCTGTAAAAAGACCAGTTCTTTAGGTTTGATGGGACACATCCAGCTTGAAAAAGGCAAGACAGATGGGGTTTAAGATAACCTTCCTCTCTCCACTATTAAGACACGAGACCAATGATGAGGGAAATCATTCTCTCAAAGAGAAATGCTCAGCGTTGTCCTGCAGAAGCTGAAGTGAGCTGCTGTGTCTTGCTGTGCGTTGTCATTCTGTAGAGATTGACTGATGCTCCTCTGTAATAGACGGTAATGACTGCAATAAAATAAGGCTGCAGCTCAGACAACAGGCAAGTATCAACGTTGGCAGTGGGGGTGTGAGCATGACCTAATGAATGGACATGCCAACAGGCCGAGGCAGCCATGCCTAATGGAACGAACTCAAAGTTGGGGCCCCCAAATGGGGTACAGATTCTGGTGCTGTGCGCTCTCTAGGTGACCTTGGACAAGATATCGGGCCTGTGTTTCCTCGGCTGTAAAATGAGAATAATAGTGCACACCTGAGCAGGTGAGAAGGCGCCAGGTGCGCAATGAGAGGAGTTCTGTGTGACCTCCAGTGGCAACATGTGGAGCCTGTTATGGAAAGTGTTTCCTTGGCCTGACACCCCTGAACCTGTCATAAACAGGGCAGTGAGCTCAGCGTGGGAGCCGAGAACCCTGTTGAGGGCACAAACACATGGGCTCAAATGAGGGGTTGAAAGGTCTGCTGTTTCAGTCATTGGTTTTGAAAAATACTGAGGTGTATCAACTATAGACCTGGGATGTAGCTCTGTTGGCGGCAGCAATGGTCTCCGGATAAATTTAGTTTTATGGCGTGTCAAAGCAAGGTTGTCCTGTTGTCCTGTTGATTATTGTATTAGGCCATGTTCAAAGTGGCCTGTGCCTTTCTTTTATTTTTTTCCCCTTCCTTTCCCTTCCCTTTCTTTTTAGTGCTGGGTTAGCAGCCTGTGAGTGCAAACATTTGTGTTTCTCCATCATGGCAGCCTTCTGACTTCTGGTATATCCCAGTAGCAATGACTCGAGAGGCCTGGTGACCCGTGTGCCTTTTCACTGGGGGGAGAAGGCATTGCTAAGGGAGACATTAGTGTCGTGGCTCCCCCTTGAGGACCCCTGGGAGCACTACTGACACCCAGCCCTCAGGCATCAGCCTGCTTCAGGAATGTCTCCTCTGAAGAGGTCACCCGCCCAGGGCAGCCCGCAGGCATTGACTGGCTGGTGTAGGAGGTGGAAAGGCCTGCACTATCACACCATTTTGGGGTGACGCTGGAGAACCATCCTGGCTTCCCAGCTCCCATGGGGGCAGCTGAGGCTTTTGTTGAGCATCTTAGCTCAGCTTCCTCCTATGCCAACCCTGCTTCCGTCCTGTCCCTTGCACAAGTAGCAATTCCCCAAGCACTACCCAAAAAACCTTCTGTATTTTGATCTCTGCCTCAGAATCTGCTACCCAGAGAGCCTGACCTATGACAGGGACAGTATTTACGATGCATGAAAATGTGTGTATATACATGTACATCAAGAATGGTTTCATTGCTCTGTCTAAGTCTGCTCCTGAAAATGACCACCCACTCTGATACCCTACCGTGCCCTGTACATTGTCCTCATTCCACTTTCTCATCATTCGCAACCCTTGTCAACATCTACTGGCCACTACATTTTAAATTCTGTCACTTTTTTGGGGGGGATGGTCTCTGTATCGAGGTGCAGGGCTGGGGGGTGAGGGGTAGGGGGAGTAGGCTGGTGACCAGCTCAGGCATGTAGCAGTCTTTGTGTCAGGACTTTGCAGGTCAGATGAAGTTTCAAATAATTAAATGTTTCCTTTCTATATTTTTATCTTTAACCCCTTGTCAACCAATAGAGTGGATTTCGAATGATAAGCAATCCATTTTCAAGTATTCAAGAGCCAAACCAAATCAAATGAATTTTATTTTTAAGAGAACAACCTGAAATGACATCAACATGTTAGCTGGGTTTTGCTTTGGATGCTGAAGTTATAGGTCACCTTTTCTGTTTCAGTTCCCCCCCCCCCCAAATTTCTAAATAAAGGACATATATTCATTTTATAAATTAAAAATAAAAGGTTT
>NW_027424207.1:0-5124 GCF_036562045.2 Rhinolophus sinicus | reverse complement strand
CGCAGACACAGATTCGCAGCCCAACTAGTTCCGGCAAAGGGGAGGGAGCTGTGGAAGCAGGACCGGCTGTGGTGATGGTCACCACCATTGCTCTGGACCACCTCTCACAACTTACCCCGCCCCTGGCCCCACCGATCTGGGTGATCCCTGCAGGAGTAAACAGAGCTGCTGAAACATACGGGCTCTGAATCTGGTGCAGGAAGAGCTTTGGAACATCAAAAGCTTTCCGCATGCCCACCAGGACACTGCGCCCTGTGACCTAGACGAACTATTAACAGAGGAGAAGCCCGTCTCCCAGGGAATCCCCCCAGTGTGTGAGAAGCTGGAATAGTGCAGAGAACACATAGCACTACCGTGTGGGAGAAGAAAAATAAGCTGCAGTTGGAGAAAAAATAAAACATTCTAACAACAAGTACTGGAAAACAAAAGAAAGACCTCTTCCTATCAACCTGTTACAGAAGCCACTCCTGTAGATGTCTAGGCAGAGAAATAGTAAACCGGTAATTGCCATGAATAACCAAGGCAACAAGATAGCTCAGAAAGAAAGTGAAAAATCTCCAGAAAAGGCACTTAAAGATACAGAAATATGTGACTTAAATGACAGAGAATTCAAGATTGCAGTTCTGAAAAAACTCAACGAGATACAAGAAAACACAGATAGGCAGTTAAATGAACTCAGAAACACAATCAAAGAACAGCATGATCATTTTACGAAAGAGATTGAAATTTTAAAAAAGAACCAAATAGAATTTCTGGAGATTAAGAACGCAATAGAAGAAATTAAGAATGAAATAACCAGCTTAGGTAGTAGAGTTGACCAGACAGAGGAAAGAATCAGTGACATCGAAGATAGAAACCTGGAAATTACACAGATGGAAGAAGAAAGAGACTTGAGACTTAAAAGAAATGAAAGAACTCTACAAGAACTTTCTGACTCCACCAGAAAGAGCAATATAAGAATAATGGGCATACCAGAAGGAGAGAAGGGAACAGAGAATATATATTTAAACAAATTGTTGATGAGAACTTCCAAACTTGTGGACAGAAGTGGATCCTCGAATCCAAGAAGCAAATAGAACACCTAGTTACCTCAATCCCAACAGGCCTTCTTCAAGGCACACTGTATTGAAGCTGTCTAAAATCAACGACAAAGAAAGAATCCTCAAGGCAGCCAAGGAAAAGAAGACGGTAACTTACAAAGGAAAGCCCATTAGATTATCATCAGAATTCTCAGCAGAAACTCTACAAGCCAGGAGGGAGTGGAACCAAATATTTAAACTATTGAAGGAGAGAAATTATGAGCCAAGAAGAATATATCCAGCAAAGATATCCTTTAGATATGAAGGAGGTATAAAGACCTTCCCGGACATATAGAAGCTGAGGGAATTTTCTAATACACGACCTACACTACAAGAAATAATAAAGGAGACTATCCGACCACCATCAACAGGGACAATTTATGGCAACCAAATCATAAAAAGGGGAAGAGTAAAGGCCTGAACCGGAATATGGGAATGGAGAAAGTAAGCGTGCTGAAGAAAATGGAATACTCTAAATATCAAACTTTCTTTTACATAAACTTAAGGGTAACCACTCAGAAAGAATCCAGAACTGAAATATATACTGAAATAAAAGAAGAAACACAGGGAACATCATAGAACACCACCACACAGATATAATAGACAACAGCAAAAAGGCAAAGAAACAATGGAGACACAGCCTTAGCAGAAAACTAAAGATAGAATGGCAGGAAATCCTCACATATCAATAATCACCCTAAATGTAAATGGATTGAACTCACCAATAAAAAGGCACAGAGTAGCAGATTGGATCAAAAAATTAAACCCAACCATATGCTGTCTCCAAGAGACACATCTCAGCTAGAAGGACAAGCATAGACTCAAAGTGAAAGGGTGGAAATTGACACTTCAAGCAAATGGTATCGAGAAAATCAGGTGTAGCCATAATGATATCAGATGAAACAGACTTCAGGGTGAAAAAGATAACAAGAGACAAAGATGGACATTTCATAATGGTAAAGGGGACTATACAACAAGAAGACATAACAGTCATCAATATTTATGCCCCCAATCAGGGAGCACTGAGATATACCAGGCAACTACTAACAGAACTAAAGCGAGAAATTGACCAAAACACTAGGGGACTTAAATACATCATTGACAGCTATGGGTAGATCATCCAAACAGAAAATAAATAACGAAATAGCATCCCTAAATGACACATTAGATGAAATGGACATAATTGACATTTATAGAGCACTTCATCCTACAACATCAGACTATACATTCTTTTCTAGTGTACACGGAACATTCTCAAGGATAGACCATATATTAGGACATAAAATCAGCCTCAGCAAATTTAAGAAGATTGAAATCATACCAAGCATATTCTCTGATCACAAGGCTTTGAAATTGGATATCAACTGCAGAAAGAAAGCAGGAAAAAACACAAATACATGGAGCTTAAACAACATACTTTTAAAGAACGACTGGGTTAAAGAAGAAATTAGAGGAGAGATGAAAAGATACATAGAAACAAATGACAATGAAAATACATCCTACCAAAATTTTTTGGATGCAGCAAAAGCAGTTTTAAGAGGGAAATTTATATCATTGCCGGCCTATCTCAAGAAACAAGAAAAATCCCAAATAAATAACCACGTTACACCTTAAAGAACTAGAAAAAGAACAAGTGAAACCCAAGGTCAGCAGAAGAAAGGAAATAACAAAAATCAGAGCAGAACTAAATGAAATAGATAACAAAGAGACAATAGAAAAAATTAATGTGACAGAGAGCTGGTTCTTTGAAAAGATCAATAAAATTGACAAACCCTTGGCTAGACTCACTAAGATAAAAAGAGAAAAGACACTAATAAACAAAATCAGAAATGAATTAGGTGAAGTTATCACGGACACCACAGAAATTCAAAGGATCATCCAAGAATACTATGAAGGACTATATGCCACCAAATTCAATAACCTAGAAGAAATGGACAAGTTCTTAGAAACATATAGCCTTCCAAGGCTGAACCATGAAGAACTGGAAAATCTAAACAGACCGATCACCAGTAACGAAATTGAATCAGTCATCCAAAACCTTCCCAAAAGCAAAAGTCTGGGACCAGATGGCTTCACTAGTGAATTCTACCAAACCTTCAAAGAAGATCTAATACCAATCCTGCTCAAACTCTTCCAAAAGTTGAAGAGACAGTACTTCCTAACTCATTTTATGAGGCCAACATTACCCTGATACCAAAACCTGGTAAGGACAACACAAAAAAAGAGAACTACAGACCAGTATCGCTGATGAATACAGATGCAAAAATCCTAAACAAAATTCTAGCAAATCGAATACAACAATGCATTAAAAAGACTATTCATCACGACCAAGTGGGGTTCATCCCCGGGGCACAAGGATGGTTCAACATCTGCAAATCCATCAATGTGATACATCACATAAACAAAATAAAGGACAAAAATCATATGATTATATCAATTGATGCAGAAAAAGCATTTGACAAGTACAACATCTATTTATGATTAAAACACTTAATAAAATTGATATAGAAGGAAAATACCTTAACATAATAAAGGCCATATATGACAAGCCCTCAGCTAATCTCATAATTAATGGTGAAAAACTGAAGCCCTTTGCTCTACGTTCAGGAACACGACAGGGCTGTCCCCTATCACCTCTGCTTTTCAACATAGTGTTGGAAATCCTTGCCAGAGCAATCAGGCAAAAGAAAGAAAAGGCATCCAAATTGGGAATGAAGAAGTTAAATTATCACTCTTTGCAGATGACATGATGCTATATATAGAAAACCCTAAAGACTCCACCAAAAAGCTATTAGAAACAATCAACGAATACAGTAAAGTTACTGGCTACAAAATCAACGTACAAAAGTTCATTGCATTGCTATATATTAACAATGAAATCTCAGAAAAAGAAATACAAAAAACAATTCCTTTTGCAATTGCAGCAAAAAGAATAAAATACCCAGGAATAAACTTAACCAAGGATGCGACAGACCTATATGCTGAAAACTATAAGACATTTTTCAAAGAAATTGAAGAAGACACAAAGAAATGGAAAGACATTCCGTGCTCATGGATTGGAAGAATCAACATAGTTAAAATGGCCATATTACCCAAAGCAATATACAGATTTAATGCAATCCCCATCAAAATCTCAATGGCATTTTTAAAAGAGATAGAACAAAAATCATCAGATTTGTTTTGAACCACAAAAGACCCCGAATAGCCAAAGCAATCTTAAGAGAAAAGAACAATAATGGAGGTATCACACTTCCTGACTTTGGCTTGTACTACAGGGCTACAATAATCAAAACAGCATGGTATTGGCAGAAAAACAGACACATAGACCAATGGAATAGAATTGAGAACCCAGAAATAAAACCACATAAATATGGACAGATAATTTTTGACAAAGAAGCTGAAAACATACAATGGAGCAAAGACAGCCTCTTCAATAAATGGTGCTGGGAGAATTGGATAGCCACGTGCAAAAGAATGAAACTGGACTGCTATTTGTCACCATGTACCAAAATTAATTCAAAATGGATCAAAGACTTAAGCATAAGACCTGACACAATAAACTGCATAGAAGAAAACATAGGTACTAAACTTATGGACCTTGGGTTCAAAGAGCATTTTATGAATTTGACTCCAAAGGCAATGGAAGTAAAAGCTAAAATAAACAAATGGGGCTACATGAAACTTAAAAGCTTTTACACAGCAAAAGAAACCATTGACAAAATAAAGAGGCAACCAACTGAATGGGAGAAGATTTTTGCAAACAGTGCTTCTGATAAGGGGCTAATATCCAAAATATACAAGGAACTCATGAAACTCAACAACAAAAAACAAACAACCCAATTGAATAATGGACAGAGGACCTGAAGAGACATTTCTCCAAAGAGGACATACAAATGGCAAATAGACATATGAAAAAATGCTCAACATCACTAATCATCAGAGAAATGCAAATCAAAACCACAATGAGATATCACCTCACCCCAGTCAGAATGGCTATCATCAAGACAAATAGTAACTAGTGTTGGAGAGGCTGTGGAGAAAAAGG
>NW_027424206.1:0-5125 GCF_036562045.2 Rhinolophus sinicus | reverse complement strand
TAGCTAAAATGGCAAAGATTAAAGACAAAGAGAGAATCCTAAAAGCAGCAAGAGAAAGACAGAGGGTTACATACAAGGGAACTCCCATAAGACTATCAAATGACTTTTCTGCAGAAACATTGAAGGCCAGGAGGAGTGGCAGGAGATACTCAAAGTGATGGAAAACAAAGGCCTACAACCTAGGTTGCTTTATCCAGCAAGGCTATCATTTAAAATTGATGGGAGATAAAGAGCTTCCCAGAAAAGAATAAGCTAAAGGAATTCATTACCACCAAGCCAGCATTGCAAGAAATACTAAAAGGACTTCTGTAAATAGAAGAAAGACGAAAACAATTTATCCACAAATTTAAAATGGCAATAACTATGTACTTATCAATAATCACTTTAAATGTAAATGGTTTAAATGCTCCAATCAAGAGACATAGGGTGGCTGAAACGATAAGAAAGCAAGACCCTTGTATATGCTGTATACAACAGACTCACCTCAGATCAAAAGACACACACTGGCTAAAAGTGAAGGGTTGGAGTAAGATATTCCATGCAAATGGATATGAGTAAAAGCTGGAGTTGCAATACTTATCTCTGACAAAATAGACTTTAAAATGAAGAAAATATTAAAAGACAAAGATGGACACTATATAATAATAAAGGGATCAATTCGACAAGAGGATATAACCTAGTAAACATCTATGCACCCAACATAGGAGCACCTAAATATATAAAACAGATATTGACTGACATAAAGATGGAGATCAACAGTAACACTATCATAGTAGGGGACTTCAACACACCTCTGACAACAAGGGACAGGTCTTCCAGACAGAAAATCAATACGGAAACAACAGCCTTAAATGACACATTGGACCACTTGGATTTAACCGATATTTTCAGAGCATTCCACCCCAATGCTGCAGAATACACGTTCTTCTCAAGCGCACATGGAACATTCTCCAAGATAGACCATATGTTAGGCCACAAAGCAAGTCTGGATAAATTTAAGAAAATTGAAATCATACCAATTGTCTTCTCTGACCACAGTGCTATGAAATTAGAAATGAACTACAGGAAAAAGACTGGAAGACACACAAATTCATGGAGGCTGAATAATATGTTACTAAACAATGAATGGGTCAAACAGGAGATCAAGGAAGAAATCAAAAGATATCTCGAGACAAACGAAAATGAAAATACAACGACCCAAAATCTATGGGATGCAGCGAAAGCAGTCCTAAGAGGGAAGTTCATAGCACTGCAGGCCTACCTAAAGAAACAAGAAACATCACTAATCAACAGTTTATCTTCACACTTAAGGGATCTGGAAAAGAACAACAAAATAAGCCCAAAGGGAGTACAAGGAAGGAGATAATAAAGATCAGAGCGGAAATAAATGAAATAGAAACCAGAAAAACAATACAAAAGATCAATGAATCCAAGAGTTGGTTCTTAGAGAAGATAAACAAAATTGACAAACCTTTAGCCAGACTCATTAAAAAAAAGAGAGAGAGGACCCAAATTAATAAAATCAGTAATGAAAGAGGAGAAGTGACAACAGACACTGCAGAGATACAAAAAATCCTAAGAAATTTCTATGAGCAACTGTATGCCAACAAATTTGACAACCTGGAAGAAATGGACAATTTCCTAGATGCATACAACCTCCCAAGGCTAACTCAAGAGGAGACAGAAAACCTGAATAGACTGATTACCACCAAGGAAATTGAATCAGTAATCAACAATCTCCCAACAAACAAAAGCCCTGGACCAGATGGCTTTACAGGTGAATTTTACAGAGCGTTCCAAAAAGAATTGTCACCTATTCTCCTCAAACTCTTCCAAAAAATCCAGAGGGAAGGAAGACTCCCAAACACTTTTTACGAAGCCACTATCACCCTGATCCCAAAATCAGACAAAGACACCACAAAAAAGAAAACTACAGGCCGATATCGCTAATGAACATAGATGCAAAAATCCTCAACAAAATACTAGCAAACAGAATTCAGCAATATATTAAAAAGATTATACACCATGATCAAGTGGGATTCATCCCTGGTATGCAAGGGTGGTTCAACATCCATAAATCAATTAATGTGATACACCACATTAACAAAATGAAAAATAAAAATCATATGATCATATCAATTGACGAGAAAAGCATTTGATAAAATTCAGCAGCCATTCATGATAAAAACCCTTAAGAAAGTGGGAATAGAGGATCATATCTCAACATAATAAAGGCCATATATGATAGACCCACAGCTAACATCATACTCAATGGGGAAAAACTAAAACCATTCCCCTTAAAATCAGGAACAAGGCAAGGCTGCCCACTTTCTCCACTTCTATTCAACATAGTGCTGGAAGTTCTAGCCACAGCAATCAGACAAGAAAAAGAAATAAAAGGCATCCAAATCGGTAAGGAGGAAGTAAAACTGTCATTATATGCAGATGATATGATACTATATTTAGAGAACCCTAAAGACTCCACCAAGAAACTATTAGAGCTGATAGATGAATTTAGTAAAGTAGCAGGATACAAAATTAATATTCAGAAATCAGTTGCATTTGTATATACCAATAATAAAACATCAGAAGGAGAAATTAAAAAGCAATTCCATTTACAATTGCTCCAAAGACTATAAAATACCTGGGAATAAATTTAACCAAAGAAGTAAAAGATCTGTACTCAGAAAATTATAAGACACTGAAGAAAGAAATGAAAGAAGATACAAATAGATGGAAACACATACCATGTTCATGGATAGGAAGAATTAATATAGTTAAAATGTCCATACTGCCTAAGGCAATATATATATTCAACGCAATTCCTATCAAACTACCAACGACATTTTTCACAGAAATAGAACATATAATCCTAAAATTTATATGGGATAACAAAAGACCCCGGATATCTTCAACAATCTTGAGAAATAAGAACAAAGTGGGAGGTATAACAATACCTGACTTCAAATTATACTACAAGGCTACAGTAATCAAAACAGCATGGTACTGGCATAAAAACAGACCCATAGATCAATGGAACAGAATAGAGAGTCCAGAAATAAATCCATGCCTATATGGCCACTTAATCTATGACAATGGAAGCAAGAATGTACGGTGGGTAAAGACAGTCTATTCAATAAATGGTGCTGGGAAACTTGGACAGACACATGCAAAAAGATGAAGCTGGATCACCTCCTTACACCACATACAAAAATAAATTCAAAATGGCTTAAAGATTTAAATGTAAGATCTGAAACCATAAAATTCCTAGAAGAAAATATAGGAAGAAACTTCACAGACATTACCGGAGTAAGATTTTACTGATATATCTCACGAGGAAGTAAGAGGAAAAATAAACATGTGGGATTACATCAAACTAAAAAGCTTTTTCACAGCAAAGGAAACCATCAATAAAACAAAAGGGATCCTACTGATTGGGAAAAGATATTTGCCAATGATATATCTGATAAGGGTTAATATCACAAATTTATAAAAACTCACTCAACTCAACTCCAAAAAAACAAACAACCCAATTAAAAAATGGGCAGAGGACATGAAGAGACATTTTTCTAAAAAGGACACACAGATGGCAAACAGACATATGAAGAAATGTTCAACCTCACTAACCATTAGAGAAATGCAAATAAAAACCACAATGAGATACCACCTCACCCCAGTCAGGATGGCTATCATCAATAAATCAACAAACAACAAGTGCTGGCGTGGATGCGGAGAAAAGGGAACGCTGGTGCACTGTTGGTGGGAATGCAGATTGGTGCAGCCACTATGGAAAACAGTTTGGAGATATCTCAAAAATCTGAAAATGGAACTACCTTATGATCCAGCAATCCCACTCCTAGGTATCTATCCGGAGAAATCCAAAACTCCAATTCAAAAATCTTTATGCACTCCTATGTTTATTGCAGCACTATATACAATAGCCAAGACCTGGGAACAACAAATGCCCATCAGTAGATGACTGGATTAAGAAACTGTGGTACATTTATACAATGGAGTATTACGCAGCCATAAAGAAGAAAGAAATCTTACCATTTGCAACAACATGGATGGACCTAGAGAACATTATGTTAAGTGAAATAAGTCAGAAAGAGAAAGACAAATACCATATGATCTCACTTATATGTGGAATCTAAAGAAAAGAATAAGTGAATGAACTAATCAGAAACAGTTTTGGAAACATGGAGGAAAAACTGAGGGTTGCTAGAGGGCAGGGGGTGGGGATAAGGGAAGGTGAGAGGTTTTGGGAACGTACAGAGGGATAGTGGATGGGGAGGGGGGCTCCACACAGTGTGAGGGATATAAATGATAAATGTCTAAGTTTTGCTTTGTCTTGCACCTGAAACTAATTAAAAACATTTGTTGAATACATCCCCATTATGTCAATCACAGTACATTTTATATAGCACATGACCAAACAAATGTTTGTAGAATAAATATGTGTATTAACACCCTTCATTGAACCCTATTGCACACCAGGTACTGTACTATGTTTTTCTAAATATGTTATTTTATTTCATCCAACTGAATTAAAAGAAAGCTCCAGTAAAGATTATAATTTCTTTATATATGAAAAAATCAGTCATAAGAAATATCTTCGTAATTGTCAAAGCTGATATCTGTATTTAGGTCTGTCTTCAAACTTATTTCTTTGCCTGGTAAATATTTGAGCTGAAATAATAAATGGAAGACTGATACACTTACTGTCTGAATGAATTTCTGCAAGGTAAACTCCTAAACGTCTTACTCGAATGTGCTTTCTAGGGCGACCCCAAGAATGACTCGTGGATCTTCGCACTGGCCGTGCTTCTGAGCAGCAGCTTTGTCTACAACAGCATGAGCACCATCAACCACCAGGCACTGGAGCAGCTGCAGTATCCTTCCAGGAACTGAACCCCTGGGTCGTTGAGTCTATAGGGTTGGAGATCGACGAGGTTCTCCTTCTGTCTTAGTTGCTTTGCAGAAGCAGAAGAACCGGGGACAAAAGGGAGTGTTTATAATAATTTTTTGTTAGAGAAATGTGGGATTTGTGGGGAGGAAGTTCCTTTTCCTTAGCCAAATTGTAGTTATGTGACAGAGCTGACAGAACTCATCCAAGTCCTCCTTC
>NW_027424205.1:0-5128 GCF_036562045.2 Rhinolophus sinicus | reverse complement strand
ACTTTACGATTTCAAAAAGTCACACAGATACTATTCCATTGAGAAAGGGTGAAAGGCTGGATTAGCCCTTTCTTTATGCTCCAAAAGAGCTGTTCTCTATTGGTGACTCACAGAAAACAAGACATAGTCATTAGCCCTATGCATAAGTATGGAGGTACCCGCAAGGCTGGCCTACAACTGCAAAGCCATCGCAGTGTCAACATCTTTACTGACAAAAATATCTTCCTGAACTGCATGGCAGGTAATATCGGACCTTACGTATTTGTGGTGCTATCTCATATCTTTATCTTCTTGATGAGAGAATTCCAAGAACTGTGATCTCTTCCTGATCACCACAATACAGTACTACCATTATTTAGATGCATATGGAGACAAGACACCTTCTTTAGGAAGTTTCTTTTACAGTGAAACCCCAGCCACTCTATCTGATCTAATTCTCCCTTTTAATGCACTGAAGCATGAGTGGCTCTCAACTGTATGTATCTCTAATTAAGAATCTCTGTACTGGTGTAATTACTGTAACTATTACTGTTAATAACAATCTCCTCACTCTCTTTATGATAGATTGTACTATTTGTTCACAGTTATTCACGCATGCTTCTCTGTAGGTACAGTATACTTCTTTGTCCCATTATCTTTGGGACAAACATAGCCATGTGACTTGCTTTGGCTACCAGAATGTGAACAGCTGTGCTATAAGACATATTGGTGCAAAACCTTAAAATATGCTTGTGTGGTTTAGTTCTATGCCCCCTTTGCAAGCATCTGCCCTCTGCCATGAGAACAACATGTCCCATGTGCTGGATGCTTCTTCATCTTGGGCTCTGGAATGAGATGGATGACTGGTCAAGCCTAGGGCCCACTGAGCCCAGAATAGCTGCAGCTGGCCAACAGCTTCATGTACCATGAGCCAGGTGTAAGTGTTTCTGGTTTGAAGTCACTGGAAGTTTGGGGTTGTTAGTTCCTATATATACTGATACACTCTTTGTTAGATTGTCATATTCCTCAAGTGAAAGGACCACATTCATTCCTTATGCTATGTCCTCCTACCCAGCACAAAGCTCTGAGATTGTGGGCCCCTGATAAGCACGTACATAGCAGGGTAAGATTCATTATGTCACTTGTATCTTGGTTGGCTGAAGTTTGGAATCAATTCCTAGTTCCTGTCACTGACACACTGGCTGCATCAGCGTGAGAAGCTCTCTAGAGTCATGTACAAAGCCATTCTCACCCTGCCTTAGCATCTCTTGATTTTGGTCTGTTGAGTTATGGCTGACTGACCAACAAAATCCAAATAATTTAGGCTTCACAAAAGGGGAATTGGGTCTTGGCCAGCACATACACTGTTTCTGTTCCTAGATGTCCCCAAATGGGTAAGGCCAAGTAGAGAGAATCTGCTCCAAATGTGCTGCGTGGCTCAGCCCGTGCTCACCTTTGAGTTTAAGGCAGGCTGCAAGCTTTGCCCAGGGCCTCGCTACAAAGAGAACAGTGTAACTTTTGTTGTTTCCCCTACAATATTCCTCATAGTTCTGGGCTTCAAGGGACTTGGAATGTAATTGAAGAGACAGGATATACACGTAAACTTGATTGTCTAAGACAATCAAGAGGTAATTCTTTATAGGAGGTCATGTGGTACAGTAGGAAAGAGTTGGTTTGAAAGCCAGGAGACCTGGTTCTAGTCCTGCTTTGCTGCTGGTTAATTAAGTTACTTTGGGAAGATCTGTTCACTATTAGGTACACGGACAAAAAGGATTGAACAAGTTAATATAAAGTCCCTCACGTTTCTACGATTGTGTGACTCTAAGAGAGATGACCAAGCAGTGCAATGTCACCAAGTGCTCCATCTCTGGGGCAGGTGCTAAAGGCTGGGTGTTCAAAGGGCCTCTTTGTTTTCCGGTTCCCTGTCCCCATCTCCAAACTAGTTTGCTTCCAGCCTGGTCATGAGATCTCCTCTGCCTTAAGTCTTGGGCTGGGTCTGACGGAGCTGATTTGAGAGTGTAAAGTCTCAGCAAACAAGTCCAAAATTATGCTCAGATACCACAAATTGAACAAGGAGGATATGCTCTCCCAAAGCTGACTCAGGCCCCAGGAACACCTTGAGCTGGGGTTCGCCGGAGGCTGCTGTGTGCAGTGCCTGGGGCTCCTCGATAATGGGACATGCTTCTGGAAGCACGGGAAGGAGAGCTGTCCCTGTGACTGATATCCCGATAGGTCATGTCTCTCCAACACCATTCTACCTAACTGGGATTGCTGAACACCCTCCACCCCTTGGGGAAAGCCAGTTCTCATCTGACAGGTGGAGTCCATAAATAGGGCTTCTGAGACTGGGGATGCCCCATTTGACATGCGAGGTGGAAGGGCTGGAGGAAATGGTGAAACAGAACTTTCAGAACATCCACTGATGTTTTTATGATTGTTCTTTGGAAAAATACAGGAAGTAGAGATAATCCTATTGGCTAAAATAGCCTACGAGCCTTGGGGATTAGCTGTCTCTGCTCACCTTGCTCTTTTGCTGCAAACACATTTAAATTCCCAGCCCAGGGCCCTGCAGGGCCGCAGGCTTGTTTTCTCTGTGTGGGCTGTCTTCATTTGGCTGTGTGACTGCTGTGATTTTTTCCCCCAGGTGTTTACAGAAGCTGGGACCACGGTGTGTTATAATGGACTCACATCAGAGTTGGGTTTTTTTTTTTAAAACAAAAGAACTCATTTTAAAAAAACAAACAAAAAAACCCCTCTCCATTTATATAAAATCAGATTCCTCTGCAAAGTGCTCCTAGCAATTCAGCGGAGGAAAGCGGAAGGTGGTGACAGCATAACGTTGTAAACAAAAATAACGGCGTTACTTACTCGGGACTCCGGACACCAGCCGCAGGGGGCGCAGCACGCGAAATGCCCTCAGCGCCTTCACGTCAAATCCAGCCCCTTCCTCCTAGGGCGTTGGCCCGTCAGCTTTGGTTGCTTGTTCTAAAATTGCACTAAAAAGCCTAGAAGAGAGGAAAGAGAGAAGGAGCTGTCAGGACAGTGTTTCTTTGCTGAGCTGGGCTCGGATTTCTCTGAAAGAAGCCTGGAAAGCAGAGTTTGCAGCTGTCTCCAGCCCAGGCGCAAGTGCGGAGGTGTGTGCCCAGGAGGGTCCGTGACCATGGGAAATTGACAATCTGTCAGTGTGGGTATCACCCCTGCCAAGGGCATAACCACCATCCAGAAGGTCTGAGAGAGGCGACCTGCACGCCCTTTGCCATCATAAAGCTGTGAGAACACATCTGGTTTTGTGTGAGCTGGGCCCCTGGACAGAGTGTAAAGCAAGGGAAGTTTGCTGCCAGGGCCCGACCCTTTACAGCGCCCTCTGCCCCCTCCGTGGTATCCTAGCTCCTGCCCTCACGTGGCCTGGAGTCACGTTCTGTCTCCTCCCTCTCCGCCTCCTTCCTCCTAACACCCCCTCTCTTTGACTTGTACCTGGGCACAAATAAATGGTCTCAAAGAAATCTTTGTGCTGGTGCATAAGAGACGCTCAACAGAAATATGTTGAACAAACGAATGAATGGTCGAATGGTTAAATGCGTAAGCTTCCAGCGGGAGCAAAACCATACGTTAAAGCACGTAACTGAGACATGGGAACTTCAGCTCTGCTACTCTGTGTTTATGTTTGTATACTCATTAATCCAGCAAACATGCACACCTACTGTGTGCCAGGTACTGTTCTAGACACCAAGGCTACAGCAAAACAGACAAAGTACTTACCCTCTTGGAGTTGACATTCTAGTGGGGGAGTCAGACAATAAACTAAATAATCAGTAAATGTAAATCACATTTAGAGAGTGGTAAGTGATAAGAAGACAAATGCCGCAAGGGAGAGGAGTCTGGAGTGGCCAGGAGGTAGGCCTTCCTGTTTGATATCAAAAGGCTGGGAAAGAAAATTGTCCTTAGCTGACATTTGAGCAGAGCCCTAACGAAAGTGCAGGAGTGGACACAGCTCTCTGGGAAGACTTTTCCAGGCCGAGGAGATGGTTGGTGCACAGGGCCCGAGGGAGGGACAAGTGGCGGGGTGGCTGGAGCAAAGCAGGTCAATGGAGAAGAGTGGGAGACGAAGTGGGAGCTAAAGCAGGGCCCCCCATCCGGTGCTTGCTTTCCTCTCTGAGTTGGAAGCCACTGGGGGGTTTCGAGCAGGAGAGTGACATGATTCTTTTAAAAGACTTGCTCTGATGTTGTGGCGAGGCAAGGGCAGGCTGCTGTACTAAGCCAGGTGCGGAGGCTTAGACTAGATGGTGGTGTTGGAGGGGCTGAGGCATAGTTGGATTTTGGATTTATTTTAAGATGGAGGTGATGGGATTGGCTGATGGACTGGATGTGAGGTGTGAGGAAGACAGAAGAATAAAAGACCATCCCAATAGCTTTGGCTTGAGCAACTGGAAGGGTGAGGTATGGTGGAATGGACATCAAGGGTTGTATTTTGCACTTTTTGAAGTTTGAGTTGTCGATTTGACCTCTGAGTAGATATCTTGAGTCGGCTCTATTGGGTCTGGATTTCTGGGGATGGAGTCCAGGCTGGAGACAAAGTTTGGCTGTTGTATAAATTGTATTAAAGTCAGATCCGACTTTAATTGTCTAGGAGGCTAGTATAGACAGTGAAGATGTGATAGGACTGAGCCCTAGGCTCCAAACTTGAGGGGCCGTGGAGAGAAGAAATCAAGGAGAGACTGAGACAAGTGGCTGGAATGCTGGGCTGTGAAGGAAATGGTCATGAGAAGACAGTGGTTAACTGTGTCAAGCGCTGCAAATACAAGGATGGACCATTGGCCACCGGATTTCACAACATGAAGACCATTGAGACATTGAAAACAAGTTTTGGTGGGACCAAAGCCTAATAGATATAAGTTCAGGAGCGGATAGGAGGAGAAAGTGAGGATGGAGAATAGACAGCTCTGTCCAAGAGAAATATAATGGAAGCCACCAATGTGAGCAACATCTGTAATTTCAATTTCCTAGTAGCCACATTGAAAAAGTAAAAAAGAATGAGGTGAAATTAACTATGATAACACATTTTATTTAACCCAACATAACCAAAATATTATCATTTCAATTATAATAAATATAAAGAATTATTGAGATATTTGTCACTTCACCTTGTTCT